>NW_026598095.1:0-59000 GCF_029784155.1 Uranotaenia lowii
TTTCAAATAAACCCCACAGTTTAACAATTTATCGAAAAATGGCAATATTGTGAAACTTTTTAATGCCTCACTTTTTTTTTTGAATGGGTATAGTAATTACTGATGTAGTAAAAATATCATCTTTTCAATTTGAAGAATTCAACTTAATAGGTTTGTAGACGTTATTTTGAGTTTTACTTTACAAAGTTAAAAAATATTTTTATTTCTATATGGTTAAGCGAACTTCTACAAGACATCGTTTACTTTAAGTGGGAATATGTGTGTGATTGATTGAGACTTCATGTTTTTATAAACGTTTTGATATATTCAAATGTTTGCATTTGTTTTCAAGTTTCCCATTCATAAATAATCAACAACAAAATTCCAATTCGTAAATTTCTCATACTTTCTTTAATAAATCTGATTAAAAAAATCGAATCGTTTCGAAGATATTGAAATTTTAGTTGGCGTTGTTTTGAAACAACTCTTAGGTTTAGAAATATATTTCCAAAACTAAAAGTTTATTTCAGAAATATGTACGAAATAATATGCCATGTTTTTGTGAACTTATTTGAATTTTTTGGCTATTATCACTCTACCATGAGAGATCTCAAACGAACTCACAAAGCTATTATGTTAATCTGAGAAACAATCAAAATTATTTTTTCGTAAATTACACAGATTTTATTTTAAAATTATTTCATTTTTTTCCGAATTTTAATTTCAAAATTATGACCACTCTACCTCGAAACAATCGAAATTGAATTTAAGGCGCGATTTTATTTAAAATTTTCCAACTTTGAGTGAAAGAAATACAAAAGAAGAAGGTATCGCTCATGATCTTTCGAATGAGATCATTGGAAATGCTACATTAGTCTGAGTCGATTTGGATTCAATTTCAAATTTCTCAAATCTATTGATCTGAAAAGCTTTGTTCTAGTTTAAATTACATCGATAGATTCTTAGAATTAAAAAGTACAGTTTATTTGAGTAAATTTTAACTTTTAAGATTTGTATGGATAAATTTAACATTGTGCTTTGCAAAACGAAAATAATCATTCTTTTTCATTCTTTTAACACTGGATCGAGGCCATCGATACTGTGCCAATTAATTGATTCTTCAAAAATAATTTCCTGTAGTCGAAACCCAAAACTAAGTATCTAAGCATCTAGTAAATTAGTAACAAAGTATCTCTCTAGATAACAGAATTATATCCTGTTGACTGTATGTATGTATTTCTTTTGACATTCAAGGAGGTTTTATTTAACATAGATTGCCAGATTTTTTTTTCCTGCACGTGTGCATGTCGAGTGAATCCGGGCTATTTCATAATTCTCGTAAATTATTAATTTCGAAAAATTAGTTAAAAGCTTTGCAATTTTTAGACAAAGATCAAGTAAGAAAACCTTTTTTTCATTGAAACACATAAGCAGGTATATTCCATAGTGATTATCTTGATAAAACTCGGTCGAAAAATTACGTATTTGGACGAAAAAATTTAATATGATGGGAAAATTTAGCCTAAATAACACCCGCAACATTGCAATTAGAGGAAAAATATATATGTGCAAATTCATCGAGGAATGCCTCGATTTTATTCGGTTCTAGCTCGTTTATCTCAAGAAACACAAAAAGATTGTCTTCGACCAAATTGTTTAGCAGAAAACGTCCCTTACAGAATTGATAATTTGGCTAGAAAACAACTATATGACTAGGTTAAGAGCAAAATAATCAACCTCCCCATTAAATATAAAAGGTGAATTTTAATCATGTTAACCTTATTTTAAAATTCTGCAAAAAATGATGGTTGAGTTTAGGACCAAAACGAAGCTCAGACTCATGATTTGAAAAATTCGAAAATGACCCCAAAATGACTCAGTCGAATGCAATATGTTATTGGTCACCTGAGATCAAAGATAAAGATCATTTCATTACCCAGAACGCATCTTTGTTCGGTTGTAAAAAATATTTTATTTTTCAAACCTTCAGCTTAAATGATTTTCAAGCGAGTACAACAGTGAAATTTTCAAATCAAACGTATAGTCAATCCTGCACTGCAAACTGGTCGTAGCATTCATCTCAGAAACATGCATTAGTTTGAATGGAAAACACATTCCATAAATTTCATATCCAGACATGGTTCCTACATAGTTTCAACTTTCAGTACAAAACTCTATCCCGCCAAATTCCATCACCCCTGGAAAACTGCGTCGCTCAAAGTTTTTCTCTTTCATTAACTTTCAATGGCGCTGTCAGTTTTCGGGTGGCTTCTCTGGCGGGCGACGGCGTCCAGTCACTGGATATTATTCAATGTCCACCCTCACGGAGGATTGCCATGGTGGCAGTCGTCATCATTCGATATTCGCTTTTGGAAGGTGGATTTCAAAAAAACAAGAGAAAAAAAATGAACCTTTTCCTCCGGACTGAATTTCATTGGGACAGATGAATGGTTTTTGAAACTCTCCCGGCTGGCTGGTGGCCCGGGAGATGCAGCAGGGATGATTAAAATTGACGCAAAAACGAAGGATTGTTTTCATCAATGAAAGGGACCAGTCAGTCACTCCTTCGGCAGCAAATTTAGTGACTGACAGTCGGGATAGAAAATTTGGCGTTCGAAACATTCGACAGAGTGCGATCAATAGCTTGCCGGGACCAGGAATATTCTGGGGCTGTGTGCAGTTTCAAAAATAATTTACCGGTTCGATGGGATTGGTACTCAAATTTATAGCAATTACCGGAGCGTGAAATATTATCCTCTTAAAACTGGAAGGAAAGGTGGTTGTCTGGAAATGTCATTTTTTTTAGTTTGAAACACGGGACCTTTTTCGACTTCACTGTATACGCCACTTTTGAAATTTTTATTACTTTTATAACTTTTGTAACTTTTGTTATTTTATAAATTTTTGTTATTTTTGTTAATTTTGTAATTTTTGTAATTCTTGTTATTTTTGTTATATTTGTAATTTTCTTTATTTTTTTTAATTTTTGTAATTTTTGTTATTTTTGAAATTTATGTTACTTTTGTAATTTTTGTATTTTTTGTTGTTTTTGTAAATTTTGTAATTTTCGTGATTTTTGTAGATTTTGTAATTTTTGTAATTTTTGTAATTTTTGTAATTTTGTATTTTTTGTAATTTTTGTAATTTATGTAATTGTTTTAATTTTTGTAATTTTTGAAATTTTTGAAATTTTCTAGTTTTTTTGGTAATTCTTAGTAATTGTTGAAAATTTTGCAATTTTTGTGATTATTGTTGATTTTGTAATTCTTGATATTTTTGTAATTTTTGTTATTTTCGTAAGTTTTGCAATTTTTGTACTTTTTTATAATTTTTGTAATTTTTTATTTTAGATCATGTTTGTCATTTTTGTAATTTTTGTATTTTTGAATTTTTTTAAATTTTGAAATTTTTGTAATTTTTGTAATTTTTGTTATTTTTGTAATTTTTGTTATTTTTTAGTAATTTTTGTTATTTTTAAGTAATTTTTGTAATTTTTGTAATTTTTGTAACTTTTGTTGTTTTTGTCATTTTTGTAATTTTTTTAATATTTGTATGTTTTGTCATTTTTTGTAATTTTTGTCATTTTTGTAATTTTTGTAATTTTTGTAATTTTTGTAATTTTTGTAATTTTTGTAATATTTGTATTTTTGTAATTTTTGAAATTTTTGTAATTTTTGTAATCTTAGTAAATTTTGTAATTTTTGTTTTTTTTGTAATTATTGTAATTTTTGTAATTTTTGTAATTTTTGTAATTTTTGTAATTTTTGTAATTTTTGTCATCTTTGTAATTTTTGTAATTTTTGTAGTTTTTGTAATTTTTGTAATTTTTGTAATTTTTGCCATTTTTTGTTATTTTTGTTATCTTGTTACTTTTGTAGTTTTTGTAGTTTTTGTAATTTTTGTCATTTTTGTGATTTTTGTAATTTTTGTAATTTTGGTAACTTTTGTAATTTTTGTAATTTTGTCATTTTTGTTATTTTTGTAATTTTTGTAATTTTTTAATTTTTGTAATTTTTGTAATTTTTGTAATTTTTGTAATTTTTGTAATTTTTGTAATTTTTGTAATTTTTGTAATTTTTGTAATTTTTGTAATTTTTGTAATTTTTGTAAATTTTGTTTTTTTTTTGTAATTTTTGTAATTTTTGTAATTTTTGTAATTTTTTGTAATTTTTTAAATTTTTGTAATTTTTGGAATTTTTGTAATTTTTGTAATTTTTGTAATTTTTGTAATTTTTGTCATTTTTGTAATTTTTGTAATTTTTGTAATTTTTTAATTTTTGCAGTTTTTGTAATTTTGTCATTTTTGTAATTTTTGTAATTTTTGTAATTTTTGTAATTTTTGTAATTTTTGTAATTTTTGTAATTTTTGTAATTTTTGTTATTTTTGTAATTTTTGTAATTTTTGTAATTTTTGTAATTTTTGTAATTTTTGTAATTTTTGTAATTGTTGTAATTTTTGTAATTTTTGTAATTTTTGTAATTTTTGTAATTTTTGTAATTTTTCTAATTTTTGTAATTTTTGTAATTTTTGTAATCTTTGTAATTTTTGTAATTTTTGTAATTTTTGTAATTTTTGTAATTTTTGTAATTTTTGTAATTTTTGTAATTTTTGTGATTTTTGTAATTTTTGTAATTTTTGTAATTTTTGTAATTTTTGTCATTTTTGTGATTTTTGTAATTTTTGTAATTTTTGTAATTTTTGTAATTTTTGTAATTTTTGTAATTTTTGTAATTTTTGTAATTTTTGTAATTTTTGTAATTTTTGTAATTTTTGTAATTTTTGTAATTTTTGTAATTTTTGTAATTTTTGTAATTTTTGTAATTTTTGTAATTTTTGTAATTTTTGTAATTTTTGTAATTTTTGTAATTTTTGTAATTTTTGTGATTTTTGTAGTTTTTGTAATTTTTGTAATTTTTGTAATTTTTGTAATTTTTGTAATTTTTGTAATTTTTTTAATTTTTGTAATTTTTGTAATTTTTGTAATTTTTGTAATTTTTGTAATTTTTGTAATTTTTGTAATTTTTGTAATTTTTGTAATTTTTGTAATTTTTGTAATTTTTTGATTTTTGTAATTTTTGTTATTTTTGTAATTTATGTAATTTTTGTAATTTTTGTAATTTTTGTAAATTTTTAATTTTGGTAATTTTGTTATTTTTGTCATTTTTGTAATTTTTGTTATTTTTTAGTAATTTTTGTTATTTTTAAGTAATTTTTGTAATTTTTGTAATTTTTGTAACTTTTGTTGTTTTTGTCCGGACTGAATTTCATTGGGACAGATGAATGGTTTTTGAAACTCTCCCGGCTGGCTGGTGGCCCGGGAGATGCAGCAGGGATGATTAAAATTGACGCAAAAACGAAGGATTGTTTTCATCAATGAAAGGGACCAGTCAGTCACTCCTTCGGCAGCAAATTTAGTGACTGACAGTCGGGATAGAAAATTTGGCGTTCGAAACATTCGACAGAGTGCGATCAATAGCTTGCCGGGACCAGGAATATTCTGGGGCTGTGTGCAGTTTCAAAAATAATTTACCGGTTCGATGGGATTGGTACTCAAATTTATAGCAATTACCGGAGCGTGAAATATTATCCTCTTAAAACTGGAAGGAAAGGTGGTTGTCTGGAAATGTCATTTTTTTTAGTTTGAAACACGGGACCTTTTTCGACTTCACTGTATACGCCACTTTTGAAATTTTTATTACTTTTATAACTTTTGTAACTTTTGTTATTTTATAAATTTTTGTTATTTTTGTTAATTTTGTAATTTTTGTAATTCTTGTTATTTTTGTTATATTTGTAATTTTCTTTATTTTTTTTAATTTTTGTAATTTTTGTTATTTTTGAAATTTATGTTACTTTTGTAATTTTTGTATTTTTTGTTGTTTTTGTAAATTTTGTAATTTTCGTGATTTTTGTAGATTTTGTAATTTTTGTAATTTTTGTAATTTTTGTAATTTTGTATTTTTTGTAATTTTTGTAATTTATGTAATTGTTTTAATTTTTGTAATTTTTGAAATTTTTGAAATTTTCTAGTTTTTTTGGTAATTCTTAGTAATTGTTGAAAATTTTGCAATTTTTGTGATTATTGTTGATTTTGTAATTCTTGATATTTTTGTAATTTTTGTTATTTTCGTAAGTTTTGCAATTTTTGTACTTTTTTATAATTTTTGTAATTTTTTATTTTAGATCATGTTTGTCATTTTTGTAATTTTTGTATTTTTGAATTTTTTTAAATTTTGAAATTTTTGTAATTTTTGTAATTTTTGTTATTTTTGTAATTTTTGTTATTTTTTAGTAATTTTTGTTATTTTTAAGTAATTTTTGTAATTTTTGTAATTTTTGTAACTTTTTTTGTTTTTGTCATTTTTGTAATTTTTTTAATATTTGTATGTTTTGTCATTTTTTGTAATTTTTGTCATTTTTGTAATTTTTGTAATTTTTGTAATTTTTGTAATTTTTGTAATTTTTGTAATTTTTGTAATTTTTGTAATATTTGTATTTTTGTAATTTTTGAAATTTTTGTAATTTTTGTAATCTAAGTAAATTTTGTAATTTTTGTTTTTTTTGTAATTATTGTAATTTTTGTAATTTTTGTAATTTTTGTAATTTTTGTAATTTTTGTCATCTTTGTAATTTTTGTAATTTTTGTAGTTTTTGTAATTTTTGTAATTTTTGTAATTTTTGCCATTTTTTGTTATTTTTGTTATCTTGTTACTTTTGTAGTTTTTGTAGTTTTTGTAATTTTTGTCATTTTTGTGATTTTTGTAATTTTTGTAATTTTGGTAACTTTTGTAATTTTTGTAATTTTGTCATTTTTGTTATTTTTGTAATTTTTGTAATTTTTTAATTTTTGTAATTTTTGTAATTTTTGTAATTTTTGTAATTTTTGTAATTTTTGTAATTTTTGTAATTTTTGTAATTTTTGTAATTTTTGTAATTTTTGTAATTTTTGTAATTTTTGTAATTTTTGTAATTTTTGTAATTTTTGTAATTTTTGTAAATTTTGTTTTTTTTTTGTAATTTTTGTAATTTTTGTAATTTTTGTAATTTTTTGTAATTTTTTAAATTTTTGTAATTTTTGGAATTTTTGTAATTTTTGTAATTTTTGTAATTTTTGTAATTTTTGTCATTTTTGTAATTTTTGTAATTTTTGTAATTTTTTAATTTTTGCAGTTTTTGTAATTTTGTCATTTTTGTAATTTTTGTAATTTTTGTAATTTTTGTAATTTTTGTAATTTTTGTAATTTTTGTAATTTTTGTAATTTTTGTAATTTTTGTAATTTTTGTAATTTTTGTAATTTTTGTAATTTTTGTAATTTTTGTAATTTTTGTAATTTTTGTAATTTTTGTAATTTTTGTAATTTTTGTAATTTTTGTAATTTTTGTAATTTTTGTAATTTTTGTAATTTTTGTAATTTTTCTAATTTTTGTAATTTTTGTAATTTTTGTAATTTTTGTAATTTTTGTTATTTTTGTAATTTTTGTAATTTTTGTAATTTTTGTAATTTTTGTAATTTTTGTAATTTTTGTGATTTTTGTAGTTTTTGTAATTTTTGTAATTTTTGTAATTTTTGTAATTTTTGTAATTTTTGTAATTTTTGTAATTTTTGTAATTTTTGTAATTTTTGTAATTTTTGTAATTTTTGTAATTTTTGTAATTTTTGTAATTTTTGTAATTTTTGTAATTTTTGTAATTTTTGTAATTTTTGTAATTTTTGTAATTTTTGTAATTTTTGTAATTTTTGTAATTTTTCTAATTTTTGTAATTTTTGTGATTTTTGTAGTTTTTGTAATTTTTGTAATTTTTGTAATTTTTGTAATTTTTGTAATTTTTGTAATTTTTGTAATTTTTTTAATTTTTGTAATTTTTGTAATTTTTGTAATTTTTTGATTTTTGTAATTTTTGTTATTTTTGTAATTTATGTAATTTTTGTAATTTTTGTAATTTTTGTAAATTTTTAATTTTGGTAATTTTGTTATTTTTGTCATTTTTGTAATTTTTGTAATTTTCGTGATTTTTGTTATTTTTGTAATTTTTATAATTTTTTTAATTTTTGTAATTTTTGTAATTTTAGTAATTTTTGTATTTTTTGTAATTTTTGTAATTTTTGTAATTTTTTTAATTTTTGTAATTTTTGTTATTTTTGTAATTTTTGTAATTTTTGTAATTTTTGTAATTTTTGTAATTTTTGTAATTTTTGTAATTTTTGTAATTTTTGTAATTTTTGAAATTTTTGTAATTTTTGTAATTTTTGTAATTTTTGTAATTTTTGTAATTTTTGTAATTTTTGTAATTTTTGTAATTTTTGTAATTTTTGTAATTTTTGTCACTTTTGTAATTTTTGTAATTTTTGTTATTTTTGTAATTTTTGTAATTTTTGTAATTTTTGTAGTTTTTAAATTTTTGTAATTTTTGTAATTTTTGTAATTTTTTTATTTTTTGTAATTTTTGTAATTTTTGTAATTTTTGTCATTTTTGTCATTTTTGTCATTTTTGTAATTTTTGTAATTTTTGTAATTTATGTAATTTTTGTAATTTTTGTAATTTTTGTAATTTTTGTAATTTTTGTTATTTTGTAATTTTTGTAATTTTTGTAATTTTTGTAATTTTTGTATTTTTTGTAATTTTTGTTATGTTTGTAATTTTTGTAATTTTGTCATTTTTGTAATTTTTGTAATTTTTGTAATTTTTGAAATTTTTGTAATTTTTGTAATTTTTGTATTTTTTGTAATTTTTGTAATTTTTGTAATTTTTGTAATTTTTGTAATTTTTGTAATTTTTGTAATTTTTGTAATTTTTGTAATTTTTGTATTTTTTGTAATTTTTGTAATTTTTGTAATTTTTGTAATTTTTGTAATTTTTGTAATTTTTGTAATTTTTGTAATTTTTGTAATTTTTGTCATTTTTGTAATTTTTGTAATTTTTGTAATTTTTGTATTTTTTTTAATTTTTGTTATTTTTGAATTATTTTAATTTTTGTTATTTTTTTAATTTTCGTCATTTGCATCATTTGTGTAAATTTTTTAATTTTTGTTATTTTTGTAATATTTTCCTATTTTCTGCAATTTAGATTTGAAAAAGTTGGTTCATGCTTTTAAGTTCAGACGTTAATTGTTCAGAATTCCCAAAAAGTGTAGCTGATAATGTAAATTTTCCATAACACGGTTTTGCTTTCTGAGTTGATAACAAAAATCGGTAAGGTGATTATTATAGAATGCATGAAATTACTTACCTTTTGCTTCGCCTAGATGCGCAGTCACAATTCCCAGGAACGCAAAAATGTTCCACCACGTTGAGTTTTTCCTCATTTTGTCAAGCAACGACTTAACTTCAGTTTTTCATAAACTGTTTGCTAGAATACTTTCGATTGCAATTGTTTCGACCTTTGTTCCAAAATAGACAAATCTTGTATTCTGCTTCGACCTTCTAAGATTTATCTTCTCTGGTCCTTTCAATTTTCCACCTGTTTGCCTGTTGTTTCATCAAACAAATCTTAACGATTGTTACGCGCTCTTCTAGGAAGTGAAATTTTATCTCATTCAATTTACTCGAGTACGTTCATTGTCTACCCGAGCACAACGATGACTGATTTCCATTAAGACGCCAGCTTTGTCCTATCCGTTGTAATTGTTTGAACTCTCCCAAGGGCAGGTTCGAGCACGTGCTCACTTTCTTTCGGAACGATTCAGAAAGAAAAATCTCTTACAATCCTTTCCAATTCTTAACCCTGGCTCGTGCCTTCCAAGAATAGTTTTACAGGGGGCATCGGAACGCACATTTCCATAAAAACAAAATCCTTCCCACAGGAGACACTTTCATGACTTTTCACTTCCTAACTTTCCGTCGGGTCCAATAAAACTCTGTTGTGTATAGGAATCCCTTTTCACACCACCGTCTCAGTCGGTCTTTGAGCCAAGTCGGAAGTAAAAGGAAAACTGGGGAGGAAAGTAAATTCCCCCAATTATGTAATTAGTTTACAGCTTTTCTTCCCCAAAGGCGGTAATCCTGGCCGACAATTAAAATTTACGACAAGCAGCATCTTTGAACTTCTTCTTCCTTCAGTTTTTCGTCTTGCTGTTCAGTGCTAGAGAGGGACTTTTATTCCTTCTCCATCGTCAGCCACCGAGTCTCTATTTTGAAATGCAACTCCTTTTTAATTCCTTCCACTTCCTCGAGTCGTCGGGTGCTTCCTTATTTTTGTTTCCTCCTCGTTTTTTGGGCGCTGACACGACTCTGAAACAACATTAAAAGAGAAAGAAAAACAATTTAGTCAAAATGATTACTATTTTTACAATGGATGGAACACAACTCCAGATGCAACACGGAAGTAAACCAAAGTTTTTGAAACGATTCTACGATTGTTGTTCAGGGTAGCACACCTTGAGCGTAAGGAAGAAGAATGCGCGTGATGTTTTCCGGAATCTTTGGAGAAAAACAAAATCATAAAAACGTATAAACTCTTCCCGAAAAACAGCCTAGAGACAGATGGTGCTAATGGGGGATGGCTAATAATTGTTGGTTTTTCGAGTGGGGTTCCTCCTGTCAGCCAGCCAGCTAGACTGGAGGACGGGTTTTTGTAGAGCAGACAGATGTCATTTGTATGGTAATTGATTTTGGTTAACCTATTTTCATCGCCCGGGAGCATGTTGGGTTTATTCCCTTTTGGGAACGTTTGGGCGAAAAGTTTAGCCAGTTCAAAATAAAGGCATCGATAATGAAGCCGTTTGATGAGATAAACTCGCTGTTTTTCTGTTGAAACAATTTTGAGTATGTTGTACCTAAAACTTAAAAATTTGACAACTGTAGAGTGATGTTGTGAAAAATTAATATTACTGTATGTTTCTCATGTAAAATGACATTTTGTTATCAAAATTCTGTGTTTCAGCTAAACTTATCAACAATCAAATACCAGCGGATAGGTAAAACGGCTTTAGGATAGCGATAAAATTCGACATACGAAATATCTAAATCGAAACCAAATGAAAAATGAAAAAAACTTTTGAAAACAGCTCGATTAACGCAAAATATTTAAAATGCAATTTTTATCTATTTTTTAGTTTTTGATCAGTTTTAAACTGCTGCAATGGCTTTATTTTGCTTAAATGAATTCAACATTTTTTCAATGTGAGACTCATTCCAAATAACTTCAAATCCACGTACCGAAGAAAAATAGAACTAATAAAATGTTCCCTTTATAAACAGCTTTACATAAACGACATGGGAACGTAAATGAAAAAGATTAAAAAATATATAAATTTTCAAAACTTTTATAACAGTCTCAAAAAGGAGATGAAATGGTTAAACATTTTAAAAGACTGGAGACATTGTTTATCATAGAATCAGCGGCTGATTCAGGCTCACATTTTCCAATTACAGGTTAAAAGAATTCAGAAGTTTGTCAAAAAATAGAAGACTGATAAATAAATTGCTTGAAAGCAATTTCGTAGGAAACCTCGGAATATTAATATTTAAAAGGGATGGTCATCATTCAAAGCATAGCAGGTACAGCAACAATGAATTACTCAAAGATGAAAATTACTTCCAGTATGATAGATACTGCATCCATCTCATCCCGAACAGTGTAATATTCTCTGAAAAAGACGAGAATATTTTAACGCGCCATGTGTATTCAAAAAACTGTAACACAACTTTGATCCTGCTGAATTAAAACAATCGAAAGATTCCCTTAAATTCAACCACGGTATAAGAAAAGTTTAGTGAAGGTTTTTTGATAGTAACTTACTATCTTATTCAGTGAGCGTTTTCGATTGGTTATCACGTTTTTCCCATTTGATTGGATAACATGCCGCTTTTAAGCCAACCCCTTTCCTGATTGTTGGTTATCTAATCAAATTTTGAAAATACTTGCTCAAACTAAATAAGAATGCCTATCAAATATCAAAATAAAGATATGGCGACATAAAAAACTACCATTATAACTCTTTGATGCAAAGTGTTGTTCAAAATAAAAGAAATGTAATACAAATATCTCGGAAACCAATGGATATTTTTCAAGATTAATCCTTTACTGCACTCCTGTGTATCCGTAGGGAAAGAATTTTTTATCAGCTCATATACAAAACTCGCTCGTTAATCGGATCGTTTTCAATCAGACGCTTTTTAATCAGACACGTTTAGTAATCAAACGTTGAGGGCTGAACCCAAGGCACTCTAAAATCCACTCTACTCTAAAATAGAACGTTCTGTTGAAATTATTCCAAAAATTATAGTTTATCTTTTATATTTCAATAACTGAACGCTTTCTCGTTAGTTAAAATAATTTTTTTGTGCTAGGCTGAGTTATCAGGCATAAATGTTATTTTCGTATATTTAATATCGAAATGTCAAAGCTCAATTTTTTTCATGAAAATAGTGTTTGGGTCAATACTTTTGCGAAAAATAATGTTTCTACCAAGGCGCCCTCGGTGATTGGACGTTTTCGGTAGTCGGACGCATCCTTCGATTCCATTGTTTTGTTATTGAGCGAGTACTGATGCTCAAACTAAGAAATTCAAACAAGAAAAAAACGAAAAAAATCCAATCTTTTTAATGTTTTTATAGAGTTAGAAATAAGATAAATTATGTAAATTATTATTTCATGTTTTAAAATTGCTTGTTGTATTTTTATGCATTAAACTTGATTGAAATATTTACAGTATTAAATAAAGCTCAAAATGTTAAACAAAATTGAATACCTTATAAAAATGTTGAAATGAGTTATTCAACACAGGTTTCAGTGGTGGAATAGAGTTAAATTATTTTCTTATAGTCGTTTTAACATCTTTATGTCATTCGAGACTTTTAAACGTTGCAGTTGGCGGACAGTCATTGTAAAACTTATGCAGGACAACTGAGATCGATTTTTACTCTTGGGCTCGAGCTCACGGACATCGGCTCAGGAAGCAACTGACTTGCCAACTGAGCCTCCTTTAATTTTTAATTTACTACTTTAGTAAGGCCCTTACATAAACTCATTTTCGTATATCTGCACCTCCAATGTGCGGCCCATGCATTTTCTTTATTGTATTCAAATGCATTGCACGATTTTATTACGACAATCCGTATATCTGCACCTACAATGGGCGGCCCATGCATATTCTTTATCGTTTTTAAATGCAGGTGGTCCAAAATAGGTCCCCTGGTCCAAAATAAGTCCGTTACCCTATATTGCAACAAGGAATCCAGATTTATCATTTCGAACCAAAGTTTTCAATCATGGCTAAATAAATATTTGTTTGTGCTACTATGTTTGGCTGGTGCATACGACTCAACAGAATTATTTGAAACAGGTGAGTTATGTTAACTAAAAACTTGGTTTTATATGCAACTAATTTTAGATTTCTTTTAGTTGCCCAACACAGTTCAGGAAGACCGCAGTGCAGGAGGATGGTACATTCCGTTTTTCTTAACTAAGAACTAGAATTCTTGCATCTAGGGTCATGTGATGACTATAAACCCCTTGTTAACAGCCGGACACCAAAGCTGTCTAGGAAGGTCACTTTCACAAAAGATGAGAAGAAGTTGTATATTTATCGATCGAAAACGGTGACTCCACGAGATACTCGTCACCACCAGAAATTACCGAGGTGCAGTAAGTTCTGTAAGTTATCTGTAGTTCCACTACAGTTAAATAGTTGTTCGATCAGCAGAACTAGCAATTGAGGCACTTAGGATCAAAGAGCTTTAAGTGCCAAATAGTATCGAGAAAACGCACTTGAATGCTTACAAGATGTTCGATTTTAATAAATTTTAGAACTTAGACAGTAAATCTATTGAAAAATTGTTTAAATAAAATACGAATTTCGCGACTGATAAACTAAAGTCAATATTTATTATTGAGACACTTACACTTATACTTGAGGCGCTTAGGATCAGAGTTTGCTCAAATGATAGTTTCGAAACACCACCTTACGAAGTTGTTAAGGTGCTCAATTGTTCATGAATATTTGGGATTCAAGCAGTTTTAATTTAATCAAAAAAAATTGTTTTTAAAATTGATGAAAAATTAGTGTTTTGCACCAGATGCAGTTTAGATATTAGGAATCGCCTCACTTGAAAATCGACACTGAATTGACCCAAATTGCAATTATGCCTTGAAAAATTGTTGTCAAGAATGAAATTATTTTTCCATTTCCAAATCGGTCCGTCGTTTTAACCAAATGTGTTTGAAATTTTGCCAAAAATGCAAGAAAAGCAAAAAAAAAAACATTAGTTTGCTGAATAGATTAAAAAACGTTCACATGTGCAATGCATGATTTCAAACTTTCATTGGGGTTTTTTAACAGCTAGACAAATTGTAAAAGATAAGCAAAATTTACGATAAGTTTTTTTTTATTGCTCAATAAAATTATTATCTTTATTATTACAGAAAAAAATGTATTTTCAATAATTTTTGAAAAAAGCATTCAGCGAATCCAGTAAATTACACGAGCTAAAATTTTAAAGTACTGTAATTTAACAGATGCCTATTAACTAATTGACCCCTTTAATTTAAATGTCATGTGATTTTATTTTGACCTGTAAAATTACAGCAAAAGTCCAGCTCCTTTTTGCTACAGGATATTTGCTGTAATTTTACAGCAAATCATTTTTTCTGTGTGCTCCCCTTTTCTACAAAAGTATGTATTTTGTTAAGGGGGGGGGGGGGGGGGTGGTGTAGGGTCTAACACTTTCAAAAAATCGATTTTTTAATTATTTTATTTTCTTATTGTAAACATTTCAAGAATGTTGTGTAAAATTTTCAAGTCAATTGAAGCCAAACTGTATAAATAATAGGCCTTTATCTCCTCCTATCTAATACTGCAAGAAAGCAAGAGCAGAAACTTCAAACGCGTTTTTCTCGAAAGCACATTTTTAAAGTCCGTGGACATCGTCATTTGAAAACTACTTATCCGATTCTTTTCAAATTTGGAAAATATTTTCTTCATATAAAATACCAGACCCCAACTTTTTTTTTTTTTTACTTTGGGGAGATTTTTCAAATAAAAAATGGCGGATTTTTTTTTCGTGAAAATCGTAGTTTTTACTTCTAACAGCCACAAAAATTTCATAAAAAAGTTTTTAAGTTAAAAAAAACTTTGGGGTTTAGAAGTACATCTATTAATAATATTTTGCTCTGATTTTTTGACTTCAGATGATTCTGTGCTGAGATACAGTGTCCACCGCAAATCCTGTTCTCTAAAAGGCATCCTCGAAAGTGCTCCGTCACCGGTTCATTTTTCAATATTTTTCTACGAAAAAATTACTAAATGTTCTTTTAACAATGCTTTGTATAATGCAAAAAATTTGAATACATTTGTTTGAACGATAGCTCTAGAAAAAAATCGTGAAAATGGTGTTTTTTTAACCCGTTAGACCCTACCCCCCCTCTCAAATAAATTTTCATGAGGATTTGTATCGTCCTTCCTATAGTATTAATTTTCTCATCATCTTTACAGAAATATTTTGAAAAAAAATACAGTTAGGTTCTCAAGTGACGAAAAAAATATAATTTTTGAGCACCATTGGATAAACTTTTATGGCATTAAAATCATTTTGATCTATAATGTACACACTGCAATGTACATATTATTTCTCAATTTTCACCATCATAAAATTTTTGATTTTTAACTTTAATCAATTTTAAAACGCGTTTTTACTTAAGTTTGTTAACTCGGGCCGAACAGAGCACTATCAATCGGGGCACGTTGAGCGTTTTATTGCCGTAGAATCTAGCAGCGAATTCAACTCTTTGTAGTCAACTGAATTGTAGAGCTACAGCTTGACTTATAGTTTACATCTAATGATTGGGCCTCTGATTATCTCTCCGACACCTTTCAATTGGGCTTGGGCCTGCTAAAAAGAATAAAGCTTGCTCCTAACTCCAACACAGATTTCTATAAGAATGACAGCTAATCGGAGTGAAATTGGAGTGAAGGCTTTTGCTTTCTAAGTTTAACGTGTGAGAAATCGTACACCAGGATAGCGAGCGCGTCTCTAAGTCAATTCGTCAGATGAAACAAGTCTAGCAGCGAATTCAACTCGATAAAGTCAACTGAAGCTTAGAGCCACAACTCTATTATTCAGTTGACTTTATCGAGTTGAATTTGCTGCTAGATTCCCCGGTAGAAAACACTCATCGTGTCTCAATTAATGGTGCTTATTCTGCCTCAGGAGCAGTTCTCATTATGCCCCTGCAGTGACTGGTTTTCAGCTTTCGGCAAAAAAAATTGAAAGCATTTTCAAACGTTTTCATCTACTTTTTCAAGTTTCAGCCAATTAGGAAATAGACTATTTTAGTGTCTGAACATGAAGCAATGATGTTATTCACATATTATGGAGGTTTTCTATGATTAAAGGGTGATACGGTCAAAATTTGGTCAATATCAACTTAACGTATATCTTTCAATTTTGCATTTGAAAAACCTGAACACCCCTCATTTTAAAGATGTGTGTATGGAATGTGGCTCATATTTTGATTTTGGAATTCACTCTTCAGTTGCCAAAATGCCGTCCAAGCCGCATCGCGAAAATCCAAACTACTCGCACGCAAAGCTTGCCAAATCAATCGTTACAAATGTAATTAAAGTGTTTGGGGAACGTTTATCTACAGCCAGGAAGTTTGGATCGGGGGAAATCGAAAACCGGAAGCCGTTGAAACGACAAACAGATTTGCCGGTAGTTTCAAGCAAAACCCTAACTTCTCTCTCCGAGATGCCGCAAATAAGCTGGGTAAATCATCGTCTACAACCGTGCATCGAGCCAAAAAACGAGCCGGACTATCGACTTACAAGAAAGTAGTGACTCCAAACCACGATGATAAACAAAATACGATGGCAAAAGCGCGATCCCGGAGGCTGTACACGACGATGCTGACAAAGTTAGACTGCGTGGTAATGGACGACGAAACCTACGTCAAAGCCGACTACAAGCAGCTTCCGGGACAAGAGTTTTATACGGCAAAAGGAAGGGGAAAGGTAGCAGATATTTTCAAGCACAGGAAACTGTCAAAGTTCGCGAAGAAATATCTGGTTTGGCAAACCATCTGTACCTGTAGAAATTTACGTAGAAGAGTGCTTGAATAAACTTCTGCTGCCTTTCCTGAAGAAACACGGTTGTTCCGTGCTGTTTTGGCCGTATTTGGTATCTTGCCATTAAGATAAAAAGGCCATGGAGTGGTAGGCCGCCAACAACGTGCAGGTGGTTTCCAAGGACAAGAACCCTCCCAACATGTCAGAGCTCCGCCCAATTGAGAAATACTGGGCTATTGTCAAGCGGAACCTATAAAAAGACCAAAAAAACTGCTAAGGACGAGCAGCAGTTCAAGGCAAACTGGCTTTCTGCGGCGAAGAAGGTGGACAAGGTGGCTGTACAAAATCTGATGGCAGGGGTTAAGCGTAAGGCCCGGCAATTCGGATTTTGAAAAGCGGAAGCCTAACTGTATATTTTTCCTGAATTTTAAACTAATTAAACTTGAAAAAGAAATTTAATTTGATTTTTTAAATAAACGATTTCACCGATTCACACGCGCTTTCCCTTGACCAAATTTTGACCGTATCACCCTTTAAATAAGCGTTTTCCTTAGGGTGGTCATTATGCCCTCTACACGAGCATAATCAACAATATTGCAAATATAACGACATGGTGTTAATGGTAGCGAAAATTCTCTTAAGTGAATAACTTGATTTTTTCTTAAACGGTAAACTGTAAATTAATTTTCAAAGCTTAGAAAAAAATTGAACCTGTGATAATAAAATAGCTTCCTGCACTCCTCCTGAAAAAAAAACGAGTACATACTATTTGTCTGCCCGGTTAAAAAGTGAATAGCCAAGTGCATAAAGCAAAATAAACCTGATGACACTGATTTGCGATCCGTTTTATGTGCGAACATATGATGAGTGCTACTTGCAAAACTTTTCCGGTAGGTTTGCACCTAGAAACGCAGCAGTCAGTGGCTGTCTCTGTGAACAGATTTGCTCGTGTCCTCCTTCTAACTTAAGACGGCATCACTCAACGCATCTTCTTTTTCGGGTAAATCCGATGACGAGTGAACACTATTATTCTGCGACAGCCGACGACTTCGGTCTTTTCGACATCTTGCCATAGCATCGCGCCGGCATCATCATCGGTCTATCAAACCGCAGCAGCAGGTTGGCACCGGTCGGTCGCTCCTCGGTCTGGTCCCCGTCATCACGATCTTAGCCGACCGTAAACCGAGCGATGGCGTAATGAGAGCTGGTTTAATGGACCATGCAACGTGCCTCGCCGGGCAACTCAAAGCTACCTCCCTCAGCCCGGTAGGTATTAACGAGGTGATGGATTACCGATGATGAGATTTTTTTTTGTCTCCCTTCGCGCTTTTTCCGATTAGGTTAGGGGCCCGAGTGGGTGGGTCGGAGTTCGGGAACCTCACACGGTAGAGGTACCATACTAAACGGTTGATTAGTGGTGGCCTTATGGGAAAACTGACCTGGTCTTGTTTGTTTTGCTTTCGGGAATGAGCTGTTGACGAATATTTTTATGAGACAAATTTACGACGGGGGGCTGAGACATGAAACAGTAGCTAAATCATGAGATTTGCATGGGTAAATAAACAATCGTTATTCGCTAGACAGAATGGTGAAATTTGTGCAAAGCTAATCGTTTAGTAGAATGAAATCACAACTTTATAGGGATGATTTATTTTCGCGACGTGATGGAGTAAAGCTCAACACGTGAGCGTTGTGTGCATATTCATCTCATAACTTGAGGCTTTCATTATAACAATTGAGATTCAAAGGCTGCATGACCGCATAACATAAATAATATCCAAAAACAACTTATTTGTAGATGTTAAAAGGCCACTCATAAAGAGCTTTTCTAACTAAATACTAGTAAACGTTATTTTTTCATGAATCCATTGTTTTTAAAAGTGAGTTGTATTAAATAGTCATTTAAAATGTTCTGGGTCAAAATCATACATTAAATAAGATTTGTATTCAATCAAAAACTTGAAAATCATAAATATCGACATGTTGACAATCTTACGCTTCCTACTTTGTCAAATGATTTATTTAAAAACCCAAGGAACAAGGCAAATGGGGAAACTATTTTGAAGAGCTGAACTCAAAATAATTTTTAATAAAATAAGCAGTGGATGAATTTTGATAAATTAACATTCAGCTATTCAGAACATGATGTTTCCAAATGCAATAGAGATTGGCTTGATATAAGTAAAATGGGAAAAGTTCTCTGGTGAATTGACATGAATCGCTAAACCCACAGTTCTGGATCTACTCCAAGCATGACATGCTTGGGGTGTTTAAAAATTGACAAAAGATGCTCTGCCTTATTGGCATTTACAAGCTTTGTGATCAATGGCATTGTTCTCCCAGTGCAATCGCATCGGATATGTCTGATCGAATCCAAATAAAACTTGTCTCTTTTCTCCGTTGGCCTGTTTGCCAGTAATCACCAATCGGTTTTGTTTTGATCTAAAATCATTTTCCTGTAGGGGGAAGTGTTCCTAAATGCGCATGTTGGGTAATATGCGCATACAGCCGATTGACGATATGGCTAGAGATTCATCCTTTCTAATCAGTGCAGTTTGAGGGTAATACGCTTTTAACACATGGCATGAAAAAATTAAATTGTTATATGAAGCCAAAAAAATTTAAAAATTCAAACAAGATTTTCGTCAGTTTTGTTATAATATCTTGAACTTTAATTATTGTGCGTACAGATTCTGTGAACAACAATTTTAGTGGTTTTTCTTTCTTATTCATCTGAAAATAGTGAAATTCAACAAATTGAAGCTTTTGGCAAAATTGTAAATAAAAAGATATTGGAATAAGAAACAACATCTGAATGCCCATATCAAGGCAGGTTAAATGCCTATATCAAGAAAAATAGATTAGTCTTATAAATTTTTTACTTTCTATCATTTAAACATTAAATCTACGCTCGTATCACGATCTTACAGCGAAAAAAGAAGAACTTCCTACTGATCAGATAAAAATACAATATGAACAAAATATTACCCTGAAATATGGCCATATGGCATACTTAACTATGTTTCATGCAAAAGAACTAGTGATGTAAAAAATTTCACCAAAATTTCAGCCTTGACGTATGCTTAACATCCGTTTCTACCATTTTCATTTAAAAAACTTCAAAATATTTCAATTGTAAATGAAATATAGCTTAAAACATAAATATGCGCATTTAGCCCGCCTGTTTCGGAAATCGGCTATTTTGACTTCTTTTATTATAAAATTATTTTCACAAAAACTGTAAGAGATTTTATGCTTATGCTTATGCTTATGATACATACACAGCCAGATCTTGTCAGCATCCCGGTGAATAGTAAAAATACATTTACTATTCATCTTTACAAGGCCGGGCCCACTGTGCAGTATTGGACGCAGAGACGACTGGAACCAAGGGAGGAAGAAACGTGGACAACAGTACCATACGTTCCCATATTCATTTGATATTTATTCGTTGGGAGTTAGATGCTAAGATATTTCTATGCTCCTTGGTGTTGGGCCTTGCGATTCTTCCTTCAGAGGAAGGAAATGAGGTTTCTCTACAGAGAGTCCCAAATTTAACAATACAATAATAAAAGAAATTTCTTTAACCATTATACACTGTTTAGTTCTGGATCCCTGTACCATCATCTCAGGTCATCGACCATGGTTATAGCGCCATTGCTCGCTTTTGAAAAGATTTGAAAGAGCAGAGAAATTATTAATACAGCACCAAAATCCTTAGAATTTTTCCATTCCAAAAGATTTCAGCACCAAAAGGAATACATTCTAAAAACTATTATTTATGATTAGATTTAATAACAATGATTAAAACAACGTGCGTTGCCTGCAATATATAATATCATTTCACAAAAACTGTAAGAGATTTTAACAGAAAAATTACTCTAACGTATAGAAAACAGATGTCCGCATATGTGCATATAGTTTTCAGACTCCTATCTATTGGAATATGGGAGAAAATGAGGGCTTTCCTTAATATGCGCATATAGCCCGCCTCTCCCCTAAGATAAATTGGCCTGTTTATGAATTGAACTCAGTTTAAATTTAGTGTATTTCAGAGTTTTTTTTTGTTTCGATTATAGTCGTTTTACCATCTTTATGACATTCGCGACTTTATCAACGTTGCAGTTGGCGGATCGTTATTGAAAAACTTATCCGGTACCACTGTGTTCGATGTTTACTCTTGGGCTCGAACTCGCGGACATCGGCTCAGGAGACAACAGACTTGCCAACTGAGCTATATCACAAGCCAGTATTTCAGAGTGTTTAAATAAAAACGAACACAAACACATACAGGATCTCAATGAAACTTGATGTTTCCTCAAAGAGGTACCTTTTTCTTAACTCTAATCGTACATCTTTCGAGGATATGATGGCAGTGAGATAGGAAGCGAAACGAGAGCTACATATATTTTAGAAGCATACTACTAGAATTTGTCATACAAAAACATCCAACTTTGTATGGGAGGGTTATTGGGATAAAGAAATGGATCTATGGTTAGTCGAGAAACTTCCAGTGGGAGAAATCATAATTCAATAATATTTTAAGAAAATGTCATAGGAAACTATATAAAAATAAGAATTTCAAATTCCGCAGTTTGTTCCCATTTTAAACCAGAGCTTGTTCCAATTAAAACAAGCATATCGAGTGTCCATTTTCGAGCCATTTTTACGTTCCCGGGAATCGGGAAATCTGACCATCCTATTCCCGGTAAATGCCCGGAAACCCAGGAAAAATTTAAGGGGGGGGTAGGGTCTAACGGGTATAAAAAAACACCATTTTCACGATTTTTTTATAGAGCTATCGTTCAAATAAATGTATTCAAATTTTTTGCATTATACAAAGCATTGTTAAAAGAACATTTAGTAATTTTTTCGTAGAAAAATATTGAAAAATGAGCCGGTGACGGAGCACTTTCGAGGATGCCTTTTAGAAAACAGGATTTGCGGTGGACACTGTATCTCAGCACAGAATCATCTGAAGTCAAAAAATCAGAGCAAAATATTTTTAATAGATGTTTTTCTGGACCCCAACGTTTTTATTTAACTTAAAAATATTTTTATGAAATTTTTGTGGCTGTTTGAAGTAAAAACTACGATTTTTAACTTAAAAATCCGCCATTTTTCACCTGTAAAATCTCCCCAAAGTAAAAAAATCAAAAAAGAAAAACGTTGGGGTCTGGTATTCTATATGTAGAAAATATGTTCCAAATTTGAAAAGAATCGGATAAGTAGTTTTCAAATGACGATGTCCACGGACTTTAAAAATGTGCTTTCGAGAAAAACGCGTTTGAAGTTTCTGCTCTTGCTTTCTTGCAGTATTAGATAGGAGGAGATAAAGGTCTATAACTTCTACAGTTTTGCTTCAATTGACTTGAAAATTTGACACAACATTCTTGAAATGTTTTACAATAAGAAAATAAAAAAATAAAAAAAATCGATTTTTTGAAAGTGTTAGACCCTACCCCCCCCTTAAAAAAGAGATTATAAACCCACTCTTCTACATACTAAATCATAGATATATGAAATTCTATAGTAGCATATTTTTAGCCTGCTTCTGTATTGTAAAACCTACACAAATATTTAAATATCTCAAAAATTTAATAATAAATCATGAAACCAAAAAAATAATAATAATTTTCAGAAAACGGCACTGCTGCACTTTTGTTTCTATTTGTGTCATTCCATCACCGATAATTTTTCTACTGTCCACAGTTTGCGAAAATAGAACATTCTTTATTTTATAGTAGTATTATATTAATTGATAACTAGCTGTCCCGGTGTGCTTTGCTACACCTTCTAAAAATCAATAAATTGTTGAGCTTTTATATCAAATCATTAATGGAGTACATAGAAGATAAGATTCTATGGAAATTTGCATTCTCCCCTGAAATGTGGGGAGGATACACGAACTGCCATAACAACATTTTTCGTTACCAAATAACATCACATTTCACATATGGCTTCATCTACTTGATAAGTTTACGATCTTTACATACTATCCTTCTTCCCGTTTCTTTTCTGAAAGATGGAAGGGTCTTGGTTTCTATTGTTTGAAAAGTTTTAAAAATTATGCGAAAAAACTTCCCTCATTCCCGACTCAGTTCTATATGGAATTGGAATCTCTCTTTGAAAAAATACAAACATTTTTCGTACTCGAATACTTTTTCTTTCAAACTTGGTTCCATTTGTTGGATAAGTTCTCAAGTTATACAAACAGGAAGGTGAAATGGATTTATTTCATAGAATCATTTCTCATGTCCTTATACTTTCCCATGTAAAATTTTGTTAAATTCATTTGATAAGCTCTTGAGTTTATCAAAACAAACGTACGCCACTTCTCCTCTCTTTCCTATTTTATGAGGGAAACAAAATCATCTTAGAAATATTTCTTGTATTTATTACTCTTCCTACCCAGACAACCAGAAGCCGTATTTTGTTTAACAGATTATATCGTATAGATTGTTATTTAAACTCATTGTCGTATATCTGCACCTACAATATGCGGCCCATGCATATTCTTTGTCGTATTTAAATACATAGCATATATTTGCACGAATATTTGGGTTGCAAATTTGAAATACCCACCATATGGTTGTCTGGGCAATTTGTTACCATCTGCTATATTAGCACTCAAGTTATTAAAAAAATCGCATGGAAGCTCCCCTTCCCTCTTCCTGTCGAATCAGTGAGAAGAATAGAAGCATTTAACAATCATAGAAATAAATCTACTCTAATAATCTCTGCTATTAAATTTGAAAAATAAGTTCTCGAGTGATCCAAAAATATTGTATGAAAACCTCATTACTCCTTCCCCTCCTCCTGTTGGAGAGTGGGAGGTCTCGAAATAAATAAAAAAAAAAGCATTTCAAAGATTTTTTTTGTGCGAACAGTTCTCAAGTAATGCACAAAACTGCATGGGAGATCTTATCCACCCAGTGGAAGGACAGATGGGTCTCAAACATCGTTGAAACTTGACTCGTAGCTTTATACCTTCATATGAGAAATTTTAATTCATTTGCATGATTAATTATCGAATAATGCTATAAATTGAACCCCATCCCTCCCTTTGAATCTCCCCTTTCAAAGAGGGTGGAGTCCCAAATAATCATAGAATATTTCTCGTACCCAAATAACCACCCATGTCCAATTTAGGTTCATTTGCTGGATTAGTTCTCGAATTTTGCAAATATTGTATGGGAGGCCCAACCCTTTTCTCTATCTCCACATTATTGAAATCAGGGAGGAGTGTCAAACTATCTTTAAAATATTCTTCCCATCCATATACCCTCGCATGCCAAGTTTGCTTCCGTTTGCTTGATTAGTTCTCGAATTGTGCTTAAAATTGTATGGGAGCTCCCCTATCCGCTATCTATTTCCATATTGGAAGGAGGAAAGGGTACCAAACCATTTCAGGAACATTTCTCATACCCAAATACACTCCCATATAAAATTTGGTTTCAACTGCATGATCGGTTTTCGAGTTTTTCAAACGTGTTTCTTTTGTTTCAGAGGCCCCCTCCGCCCTTTCAGAAAGTGGGAGTGGTCTCACACTATTATAGGAACCTTCCCCGGCCCTCAAAGACCCTCACTTGCCAAGTTTCCCGCAAATCGGTCCAGTAGTTTCCGAGTCTATAGGGAACAGCCAGACGAACAGACAGACAGAAATTTATATATATGGATGTTCGGTTTCACATATTGGTTGTGTTTCACTTTTAACGTGAGGTTTCTTCTTTTATTTATGGGTTATGGGATAGGTTTTGTTGATGCTCATCTTTTCTTTTTTTTTTAATAAGCCTAATCATATGCCAAAGAAGAGCAATAATTTGATCTATTTTTTTCAAATAAAGTTGTGTAATTTTCGAAAATCAATCTCGATTTATTATTTTCGGAAATTCCCGGAAATTTTCCATCGACTTCTGGGATTCAGGAAATCTCAAAATTGTTTGATTTCCGGAAGTTCCCGGTCGGGAAAAAAATAGTTTACTTAAAATATCACACAACATTACATTACAAACCGAAACAACAACGCACAGCCCACAGTGCATTTTATCAGTCTGTTACAACACATCACACAGCATTACACACTGCAACAACAAAGCATACAGTGGGTATAATTTGTCTTAAATGTTACACATTATTCTTTATTATTGAATTTAACACAATTTTTCCGCATGTTTGGATAACGTGCCGCTATTGAGCCTACCTCCTTTCTAAAACATGTAAGGAAAAAGCATCAATTTAAAAAAATAAAGATTTTGAAGGCCTCTCGTCAAATATGACTATAAGCGGTGACTTAGAATTGCCTCCCGAGGAACGATACAGAATCTAGTTTTTCAAATAATTTTTCTGTTACCCAAAAAAAAAATGAAAATTTCAATAAATTTGATATTAAAACTTTTCTACCTCAAACTGAGACAACGATACAAAAAAAAAAACTTTCAGCCATAACATCATGCTCGTTTGGAATTCCCTGCTGGTATGATTTTATCGTCAATTAGCAAATAAACACCCAGGCAGTTTTCTCGTGTGGAAGGATTCGCACCGAGCATACAAGTTGGCAATAATAGCACAGTCTCTAATGTGCGGACAGCAGCGCACTGTCAAAACAGAACAGGCTAGAACATACATGCATCTCGTAGTTAAACACTTAGAAGCTTCCAAAGAGAGTTTTAAACCCTTCAAGGTTTGGGGTAAAATGAACAAGCGTAACAGAAATTCATTCACGATAAAAACATTACGTTGTTTAGACTTGCTGGATAAATAGACTACACCAGCAATTGAGGAAACAAAACTTCAAGCCATGCCATTGAAGGGTTAAGGTTAATGGGCCGACGATGTTTTTCTGCTGTGAGCGGGCTATGTTTCGGGGTAGGAATCAGAAGTACCTACTTTGAGAAAACGCGCGAATTGCTTGTCGTACATGTCCCGCATCTTTACGCTTCTTTTTTGTCGTTGCAGATTTTTTCCACTTTCCTTCTTCTCTGAAGGAGCCACTCCCTGCTTCAGCTTCCTGATCTGGTCCCAGCTGACGAAACGCCGACAAGAAAGCCGTCAAACGGAACATGCAAAACAAAATCCAACCCATCAGCTCAGAATAAGCGCAACAGGATTTAAATTCGAAATGTATGTTTGTTCTTGCTGTCGAGCTGACGTTGGGATCGTTGGAATCGCGCTCTCGGATACTCGGATTTTTATAGCTAGAGCAAGTATCCAACTAGAGCGTTCGTTCAGCAGGACCCAAGCGGGGTAATTGAGGGATCAGAGGAGTTTGCAGTGAACGAGCGAACTGTCTTGAATGGGTGACTGACTGACTATTCGAAGTATGCAGATCGCGGTTTTTATTTTCATTTCGAACATGGTCCTCGTCGATGTTGTCGTCGTCATTACGATTTGCTTCTGGTTCTGGTAATGGGTTCCTATATTTTTATTTGCCCATTGACTCATCCACTTTCACTTGACAAGACCGAGACGAACTGCGGTGACAATGTTGTGTGCTTGATAAATAATTTAAACACAATTAATTGTTATCCAGAAGTTTTAAAAATGATGTCTTAACCCTTTAAATCCTGGGTGCCTCCTTTTTTCAACGGATATTTGTGCAGAGCAACCTGAATTGAAAAAAATAATAAGGCTTTTAAAAAATTACTTGAAATTAATTACGTACAGCCGGATTTGTTCTTCTTTTTTTGTGCAAGTATGATTTGTTTTCCTAAATCTTCACAAAACTATTCATACTATGAATTTCCTTGACGTTAGTTCTATGTTTGAGTTCTTTAAAATAGAGAAAAAATGCTTCTTGTCACGTTAAATAAAAGGTAAGAGTGGAGTGACATGATTCCATTTTTATTTTTTCAAATTCTTAGTTTGGGAACTTTGAAAATCACATGTATGTATGTATGTATGTATGTTGGTTATCCACCATGGGTGCACGGATTCACCGCAGTTTCTGCATAAGTATGTGCCCACATGCATTTTTAGATTATTAGGTTCGACAAATCTCCAATGCAACGCGTACACCATACCCGGACACCATGGCTCCGTATGAACTGTTATGGAGTGAATTTATAATGTGTGTTAAATTTTCCTGAAAAACTGCCGAAATCACCATGATAGCAAAATAAGGTTTTTATTTTGATGATCACTTAATTTATTGGAGCAAAATTAGTTGAATTGCGCCAAAACCTCACAAACATTTAAAGAGAATGAAAAAAAAAACTGGAAGGCGGTATTCAAAATTTTCATAACTTTAAATTAGTCAGAAAATTTTACTTATATAAAATAACTTAGTTAAAACTCTGGTGAAAATATGTGGAAACCCTCAAGATTTATAGAAAAAAAAGCTTTTTATGAAACCACAAAATTCCAATCAAAACGTGCCGTTTCTCAGGAACAATTTAGAATAATCAAGTCATCTGGATTTACTCTCTGTATGACTGTTCTGATCAAATGTGGGGAATAAATATAAAAATTAGATGTAGACTAACTACTCTTCAATTTTCTTAATCAAAATATAAGAATAAAATCGTGAAATGTTTTGAAATTATTCAACTTATCTTCCGATTCGAATCAGAATATTTCAACTTTATTTTGAAAACCGTTTTGACAAAGAATGTTATGTATTTTTTAAATTCATAGATTCTTATTGATAAATACTTATTCACAAGGTGGTTTTTTGAATTATAACATTTTGAAATTCATCTCCTGTCATCAAATTTAGCCCTTTAAGAATATATTTTAATAAAATCGTAGGCGAATGTAAACAATTTCTTTTTGGTTAGGATGAACATACATTTTTTTCGTATCTTTAATACCAGATCGCGGTGTGTATGCGTAAAATTTTGTTTTCATGAACACTTTTCAAGCACAACTAGAAGTTCCAGAGTCACTAGACTTTATGGTTTTGTAATGATTGAACTTAAATAATGTTGGGTTGTCTTTTTTTTCAAATTTTACAGTGTCAATTGTACATATCAAATATCTTCATCCTTAGAAGAGAATGCAAAATTTCAACGTAGCTCGGTGCTAACTCTATGCCGAAAATGCGCTGAAAAGCGTGCTGAACCAAAGATGATATAATTGGAAAAGCACTACTGGCATAAGGACTCGAGCTCCCTAGCAAAATGATGTATGTATGACTAGTATATTAAAGTGAAAATATGAAAACATTTGATTGGAATTTCATCCTGTTGTATAGTTTATCCCAAAAATTAAAAAAAAAAATGATGTGAGAATCGAACCCACCGCAATTTGTTTTTGATGGGAATAAGAATAGGAATGGGAAAGGGAATGGGAAAGGGAAAGGGAAAGGGAAAGGGAAAGGGAAAGGGAAAGGGAAAGGGAAAGGGAAAGGGAAAGGGAAAGGGAAAGGGAAAGGGAAAGGGAAAGGGAAAGGGAAAGGGAAAGGGAAAGGGAAAGGGAAAGGGAAAGGGAAAGGGAAAGGGAAAGGGAAAGGGAAAGGGAAAGGGAAAGGGAAAGGGAAAGGGAAAGGGAAAGGGAAAGGGAAAGGGAAAGGGAAAGGGAAAGGGAAAGGGAAAGGGAAAGGGAAAGGGAAAGGGAAAGGGAAAGGGAAAGGGAAAGGGAAAGGGAAAGGGAAAGGGAAAGGGAAAGGGAAAAGGAAAGGTAAATGGTAAGCTTGGCCTTGTTAGTGCCAGGTTGGTATAGAATCTTTTGCCGATTATCCCACCTCCAAGTGAGGTCATTATTGGAGTAGAGTCTGATTTGTGAGTGCATATTTAGAAAAATTAATTTGTGTCTGTCTGTCTGTTCCCTAAAGTCTGCTTCATTTAATATTGGAACACAAACAATTGCGTGTAGTTCAGTCATGTATTAACGAATTCATAATTTGATTTTCATACAAATGTAGCATTTTCTTTACTCTTTCTTAAAAAAAATTAAAAAAAAATTATTCATTGCTGTTTCGAAGAAATTCTCGTACTTTTCCCGTAATACGGCACATTAGGCGGCGCACACCCTTTTCGTCCACCGTTTTGGCGATTTGATTCCACCAGTTCTTCATTTGAGTCATGTTCCTAACAAGTTTTCCCTTTGCCTTAAGCCTCCGCTTCGTAATTGCCCAGTATTTCTCTATCGGCCGGAACTGGGAGCAGTTTGGGGGGTTGAGGTCCTTCGGTATTACGCTGACCTCGTTCGTTGCGTACCATTCCATAACCGTTTTGCTGTAATGGCAGCTTGCGAGGTCCGGCCAAAACATTACTGGACGGTCGTGGGCACGAATAAACGGCAGAATCCGTTTCTGTAGGCACTTTTTTTGTAGACTTCTGATGACAAGACTGTCAGTGAGAAAGACTTTGGTTTTCTGTCCACAACTGCATATCCCCTGCCAAATCATGTACTTGCGGGCGAATTTATCCGCAAACACGAACTTAAATTTTGCAGGTACATCCCCCCGAGCCGTCGCCAAATAAAATTTTCGACCTGGGATTTGCCCAAAGTCCGCCTTCACGTAGGTCTCATCGTCCATCAGAATACATCCGTCGAACTTGGTCAGCACTTGGTCGTACAGCTTTCGAGCACGGATTCTGGCCACATTGTTCTGCTTCAGCGTCCGATTTGGCTGTTTGCTGGCTCGGAATGACCTTATTCCTTCCCGGAGACGAATTAGTCGCACCGTACTGTGAGCGGCCTGGAACTTATTCGCCAAATCGCGGTCTGAAAGATTGGGATTCCTCTTGACGGCCTTGATGACTTTCCCACGCAGTTTCCGGTCGACAGTTCCACTCCGACGCTTCGAATGCGGCTTCCGAGCCGTCGTCAATGTTTCCTTGTACTGCCTTATAACACGCCATACGGTATTTCTGGGCATTTTAAGCTGTTTAGCTAGCTTCGATGCCGACAACAATGAATTTTCAAGAAAACTGTGCACAATTTGATCTCTCCGTTCGGCTTCCATGGCGGTTGTTTACAAAATGCTATCGTTTGGTGTTATGACATAAATACATGGTGAAAGGTAATGAATTTCCCGACACGTGGGTGAAAAAAGTTTCCAAATCCGTCCACTAGGAGCGCCACAATGAGCAAAAGAATTTGTTCCAATATTAAATGAAGCAGACTTTATTGACTCGAAATCTACTGAACTGATTTGTGAAAAACTCCTCAGGAGGGGTATGAAGGCCGGGAAGGTTTTTATAATTGTTTGAGACCCCTCTCTCTCTCTCTCTCTCTCTCTCTCATGAAAAGAAACATGTTTTAACACTAACGTACCAGAGGCGGTCAAATGACTGGTTTTTGAACTTTAGATGAAGATTACGCATATTATAATTTTTTCTTGTGAGTTCAGCTACCGGACTTTTTTATAATTTTAAAATGCAAGTGTTTTTACACTAAAATAACTTTTCTAAGTTTTGTGGATTTCGAATAAAGCATGTCGTATACAGGTTTTCGCTGATATTTTTTTGTTTCTCATCAATTTCTACAAAACTTACAGTTTTGGAAATCTTGTAACGTTACTCAATTATGATTCTCAGACAATATTTAGCTATAATTATTTATTCAAAAGTAATTTAAATTTCAAGCATTTTTTTCTGAAAAAGTTTGCTTCGGATAAAAGGATGTAAATCAGTCGGGGGCTAAGTAAGGGTCTAAACCATCTTCATTTTCTGAGACAGTTCGTACAATTGAATTCTGCTTTGCATTGGATTTTGAGTTGTACACCATATTTTTTGTGGCCATGATCTTAATTTATTTTTTAAAATAATGTTCATATGTGCAAGATATAGATTCTTACTTCAGCTTACTTAGGCACTAAGCGAGTTTTCTTGTGTCCATGATAACTGATTTACAGCCTTTTTCCCTAAACTTGTTTTCCAGAAAAAAATCTTGAAATTTCAATTACTTTAAAATAAATGATTTTAGCTGAATATTGTCTGAAAATCATATGTGAGTCACGTTACAATCTCTCTAAAACTATAACTTTTGTAGAAATCACCCAAACAACCAGAAGCCGTATTTTATTTTTCAGATTATATCGTATAGAATGTTACTCAAACTTATTTTCGTATATCTGCACCTATAATGTGCGGCCCGTTCATATTCTTTATCGTATTTCAATGCATTGCATGATTTTATTACGACAATACAATCCAGAGCAAGAATATGTGTGCTTATGTATCTATATGGCCTCCAAATTGATGCGTATAAAGGGTGATACGGTCAAAATTTGGTCAATATCAACTTGACGTATTTCTTTAAATTTTGCATTCAAAAAACCTGAACACCTCTCATTTTGAAGGTGTGTGTGTGTGTTGAAAAGTTGCCAAATCAACCGTTACAAATGTAATTAAAGTGTTTGGGGAAAGTTTGTCGACAGAGAAAAAGAGAGACAAAGAGTGTTGCCGGTAGTTTCAAGCGAAACCCTAACCTCTCTCTCCGTGATGCCGCAAATAAGCTGGGTGTATCGTCTACAACCGTGCATCGAGCCAAAAAACGAGCCGGACTATCGACTTACAAGAAAAAAGTGACTCCAAATGGCGATGATAAACAAAATACGACGGCCAAAGCGGACGATGCTGACGAATTTTGACTGCGTGGTAATGGACGACGAAACCGACGTCAAAGCCGACTACAAGCAGCTTCCGGGACAGGAGTTTTATACGGCAAAAGGAAGGGGAAAGGTAGCAGATATTTTCAAGCACATGAAACTGTCAAAGTTCGCGAAGAAATATCTGGTTTGGCAAGCCATCTGTACCTGTAGCTTGAAAAGCAGCATTTTCTTGGCTTCCGCTACTGTCTGCTGCCTTACGGTAAAAAGCTATGTGGTTTATCTATAGGTGCGGTCAACTAAAAACTTTAGTGTTAGTTCGTTGTATCCATACAGTTGTTTATGAACGATTGTGACGTAACACGACGCCATCGCGGTGGCAAACATTGAACGCATCAATGAAACCGTAGCAACGTCCCAGAATGTTTGTTATTGACGTTACCAGGATAGAATGTTACTAAATTTTCGAGATGCCGTCGTGTTGTGAATGCAAAATTCATCTCGATGATTTTAGTTGTCAAATTCATTCTTCGGGTTCTCGAAGTAGTTTGACGGATTCAGCTGCAAAAGAATTCGTTCCTTTCATGAAGTCGCAACCAACAACAACGATAGGTAAAAAGCTGGCAGAGGAGAATTTATTGAGGAATTTTAGCGAATACTGTTCGGAACCATTGGTATTTTTTCAGTTACAGAACATAAAACCTTTTTTATCATTTTCATAAACAGCTTCTCAAAAATCAGATTTTAATTTTATGGTGAATTTATAAAAAAGTGGATTTATAAAAATTCCGCCGATACAGTTTGCAAAAATTATGATGACATTTCGATAAAGAGCTTAGGTTTAAAATTGCACATTTCAGGTTTTCCATATCAGATTTGAAACTCAAATCAAGATTTCACATGCAGTATTCAGGTTCAGTTTGAAGTTCTAATAGTTCGATTTAGAGCATGGTGAACATGGGAAAGCATGGGAAATTTGAACAAATTTTGTAATGTACAAACAGTACAAGATGTGTTAGATTTTTTCAAATCATTTGAAAATTATCCAATCGCTATTGAAAGGAAGGATACCGAACATGTGATTCGATTTTGAGCGTATTCTGATTATAACTTCCACTCGATGCTCGAGTTCGATGGTATGGTGTACGTATGAAAACTGTCGTCGCAAGGCGACTCCAACGTCGAGACGCTTTTGAACGTTTGTGACGTAGCAATCAAAACATTGAAAAAACTGATTCTCACACTCGTGCAATGGTAGTCTTGTCCGCACCTATAGATAAACCACATAGGGTAAAAAGGCCATGGAGTGGTACGCCGCCAACAATGTGCAGGTGGTTTCCAAGGACAAGAACCCTCCCAACACGCCAGAGCTCCGCTCAATTGAGAAATACTGGGCTTTTGTCAAGCGGAACCTAAAGAAGACCAAAAAAACTGCTAAGGACGAGCAGCAGTTCAAGGGAAACTGGCTTTCTGCGCCGAAGAAGGTGGACAAGGTGACAAGCGGAAGCCTAACTGAATATTTTTCCTGAATTTTATAATAATTAAACTTGAAAAAGAAATTTAATTTGATTTTTTGAATTAACGATTTTTCTCGATTTACACGCGTTCTCCCTTGACCAAATTTTGACCGTATCATCCTTTATATTGGTTTTGCTGAATTATATACGATGTATTTACACGAATATTTGCACATTTATTTGTGTTGCAAATTCGAAATACCCGCTAAATGGTTGTCTGGGCAGTTAAGAAACAAAAGAGTTTTAGCGAAAAAACTGTTTGCCGTCATTTGACCGCTAGCGGTATGAATAGGTATATACAAAGTATCGGTATGTTTAGTGTTTATAACTCAAAAGTTGATCATGCAAATGGAATCAAAGTTGTCATGATGGTTTATTCGATTACGGGAACTGTTTTTTAAATGGTTCGGTACTCTTTCCTCTTTCTAGTGGAGAGATTGGAAGTGGGAAAGGGGTTCTCATATTATAACGTGAGAATTTAACGAGCAAATGGAACCAAATTTGGCATGATAGAGTATTTGGATACGAGATATGTTTGTTGGATAGTTTAAGACCCTCTCCCTCTTTCCAGTGCATTTATAGGATAGAGGGAGGGGAACTTTCATACAATTTGTGTTGCTCAAAAAACTGGTCAAGAAAAACAAATTAGGAGTGAAAAGGAGATTCAGTATTCAAGATAAAGGAACAAATGTTTCTATTAAGTTTTTACCTTACCCATTATTTATGATTATTTTTAAATAAATCTCGAGAGCTTATTTTCTCAAGAAATTGGAATCCAACAAATGAGGGTTTTTTAATAATAATTTATCGCTATCTTTTTCGCATTCTAATGGGATAATAGAAAGGTGGAAAGGGGCTTTTTGTATGATGTGAAATTTTAGTGTCATTTATTACTGTCTGGACCAGAGGGGGCCAAACCTAAGCCCTCGAGTCCCTGGTCGTTCCTCTGGAGACTCAGTGGAGGGTGGGCACACAAGGCCTTCTTTTCTGGCTAGCTCGATCTTGAGCAGGAACGGAGCTCCTCAAGGTCGGCTTTCACAAAATTGCTGATCAAGGACCCGTCGGATATAGTTAAACACACTACCGCTGTAAAATTTAGATTTTATGTTTTTTATTAGAATACCTGTGTGTTGTGTGTGGTGTGTATTCGTTGGGCCGGCCTTTGCTGCTACTGCTGCTGCTCGTCGGAACGCTCTGGGATGTGGATTTGTTGTGGCTAGGCAGTCAACGAGAATTGGCGATCACGATGCCAATCCCTCATCAACTCCTCAGGCCGGAACGGAGAAAGGGCTCCGTTCAGCCTACCAACCAGTGAACTCCTATTGGGAGGTCCTTCTACCCGGGCGGATCTTGGCTAACCAATCTGGTCCGAAGAGCAGACGCGTGGTACCAGATTGGAACTTGGTCGAAGCGAACTAGTCCTGGATGGCATAAGACTTATGCGATGAACTTTTGGGTCCTGGAGGGATAAAGCAAGCACATGTTTCCTTAGAGGGCTACCTTTTTTCGCGAGGGTTGTTCAATATCGCGCTTTTACCTGATTCGCTTATTGTATTGGGCACTTTTGTATTTTTCCGCTTTTATTTAGTAACAACTGATACACTTCAAAACGGCTAAGTGTATCACTACTTTAGTGACTTTCTTTTGTTACACTCGATTGAGATGTTGTGATCCTCGATCTTCACGTACCAGCGGATCAAGCGGAAAGAACCCCTTTTTTTTGTATTTCTGGTAGCTTACCTCCAAAAGTTTTGCATTATACCAGATTTTTAGCGACTGGACTAATTAGCTTTTTTAATTTGTGCGTTCTCAGTTATCTCGTTCTAGTACAGCATTTTGTGTATTTGTTTCAGTGTACCTGTGTTAACATGTTGTGTTCTTGTGAGTCCTGTATTATATTTTAACTAAACCTATCTTGCTCTGATGATTAATAAACGAAATAATTAACTGACATTGAACAATAACCAAATAATTTTAATAAATAAACGAATAATGAATAACTTTAGGAAAACTTAACCGAGTTGAATATCGCAACGGTAACACATTTAATTTGGCTTGGGAGATACTCGGCTACGAGAAAAGTTTCTATGATCATTCAATACCCTACCTTTCTTCCATTGGAGAGGTGGGTGGATAAAGAAGGTCTTCCATACAAGTTGTTGCACATAACTGGAAAACTCCCCGCAAATAAAGTAGGTCTTAGTTTTAAATTTGAACCAATCGTTGCAACTGACACTCAAGTTGCAATCAAGGAAAATCTTCTTCTGAATACTGAAGATGATGAATTAATTGAAATTTCATAAACAGAAAAAAAATTAAAAAAAAATCCAAAAATTTATAAATTTTATTTATTTTTGACGGTGAAGCGATGCACACTGGGAGCATTTCAGGCATTAACAAGCAGTGACTGTCGCTCACAAAGTAGGGATGTTGTTCTTTTTTTCCTTTCAAAATTTGTCTGTGGTACTCAGCAAACTGGAAGTTTGAAAGTTTTGAAAAAGCTTGTCATATTGAAATCTTATTAGCATAAAATGGGAAGAAAATCTGAAAGAAATACCAAATGTGCGACTTTTTCCAACATTTTTTTTTTAATTTTCCATAAGTCTCATTTCTATTTTTTCCTGAATTTCTATTAACCTTCTTGAGAACTCCGCACAAATATTTAGTAAAGTAATTTGCCATCAAAGACAAATTTTTGATGAAGTTTGATAAGTTAAGTAAGTAGAGCACGTTCGATTTAATAAAACATCATATAGCTGGTTGCATCAACAAATGTACTTGCCTGCTTCCAAAATAAATGATCCATTAGTTAATCCATTTATAAATTCCCGCTCCAAGTAAGATATATCGGCGAAACGCTTTTGAATCATCATTTCAATCTTAACCGTTCGCTAATGGTGTCGCTAATTGCCACCATAAAAAGACGAACAACAAACTATATTTAAACTGAACAGAACCCATCACATCCCAGGTTCGAACTCCGTTTTGACGCCTCTATTTACGTACGTTCGTTTGGATCTGTCGATTCCCAAAGAGTGACCGGTAAATTGCTTGTAGCTCTGGTGATTTTATTGACTTTTACGGATCGTTCATCTTGCGAGCGTTCGGGGAAGGAAAAAAAAGAGACCAGAAAAGGGCAGCCCTTTCTTGGCACCTTCCAGTGATTTCGTTTTACGATTGATGCAGTCGAAAAGTGCTGCTCCCTACTAAAGTGACTCGTTCGTGTTGTGTTGGGTGTTTTTAACTTTTCTCACCACAAATCACTACTCCGTCGGCTATCAATTTAATTAAAAATCCATTCCGATGTTTGTTTCGAGAGACCCAACATGGTTGTCTCGAACGCATGCCGCCCAGGCGCTTGTTTGAAGATTTTATGACTACAATGGGCACATTATTTATACTTAAGGGGAAATGTTTGTTTGACGCCTTATAGATGTGAAAGTTCAAGCTTTATTTTCAAAAGAATGAAGTTAATTTCTGAGTTTTTTGAATAATTAGAAAATTTCTTTAGATAAGAACCTCTTATTCAAGGAGGATGGAGATGACCTATCATCAAAATAAACTGAAAATCTGACACTATTTGAACCATTTCTAGAAGACTTTCACAGTCATCGGATCAAAGTTCGTTTTGCATTGACTTTCGCTCTCACTTTTAAAACGAGGAAAGTCAATGCAAAAACAAAATTAAATAGGACAAGACTTGAACAACTTGTACTTCAGTACAACTAAAATTAAACGTAAAAACCTGAAAATTGGTAGCAAGTATTAACTCTTTCAAAACAGTGACAAAAATCTCACTTATATTTTTTTTAAATAAATCATAAATCGAGCAATTTTTGAAATATGTAAATCATATTTGAAACACAACCCCGTTTGGAATGACTATTCGATTCATGGTATTGATAGAGCTTTCCTAAGGTTGCCAGATATTTTTCAGGACGTATCTGTACCGAAAAAATCCGGACAATTTTATCTAAAAGAAAAGCGTGTTCACAAAACATCATAGAGACATTTATCGTGTTCAAATAGCTTTCCATGTCAAATTTAGTTCCATGTGATTAATAAGTTTTCCAATTCTGCTGGAAAATGTAAAGGAGCCCCCTCCCCCTTTTCTTTCCCTCCACAAAAAAGAGAGAAGGGTAAAAAATATTCATTCAACCATTTTTTGTACCAAAATACCCTCCCTTACCAAAATTGGTTCCAATATCTTGATTAGTTTTCGAGTTCTGTGAAAAAATGTAAGGGAGCCCTTCTCTCCCCTTCCTATTGCTCCAATAAAAGGAGGTACCATTTGCTTGATTGGCTGTCGAGTTATGCAAACCTTTGTCTATTGATAGGGAGGCCCCTCTCCGCCTTTCTGAGAGAGGGAGGTGTCTCAAACCATAATAGGAACTTCCCCGTTCTTCAATAGCTTCACGCAAATCGGTTCAGTAGTTTCGAGCCATTGATATTTAAAATTCGAATTCGTAATTTTGCATTTTCAAGTTTTGAAGTATGGTTGAGCTTGTTTTCTCAGAAACATAATCATTTATTTAATTGAATTTTACAATGCTTATTATTTTTCCTAACGTTTGACCCGTTTCTTAAAAAGAATTGGCATAAAATGCCCGCTATGCAAATTATCCATTCATTTTCTAAAATGTGTAATGATTTTTTTCGAAAAGTTGTAGACTGATTTTGAATTCATAACTGGATGACTGAACTTGCTCTGACACTGGATTTTAATTTGAATTTCTGTTGAATTCTTTTTTATTTTCATTTCAATTTTATCCTTCAACTGAATTTTGTTTGAAATCTCATATTGTAATCATGTTCTATGTTTTAATGTTGATTTCATCAAATAAAAAAATCTTCACTCTAATTGGGGTTTTGTTATTAAATACTGAATTTGGTCAAGAAAACTGGTATCAATTTACACTTTTATTTTTAAATCTTTATCAGAACATATTTTTGATTCGTTTTCGGAATTTTAAGTGAGATTTTTTATTTCAAATTTTGAATTTCAAATGCTGAGGTCAATAACTTTTTAAAAATTTTATTCTGCACTATCATTTGAGACTTAGACTCTGAATGGTATTTTTGTGTTTCACAAGTATATTTTAAAAGGAAAATTTTGATTTTTATTTTTACTTCGACTTTTTCAAGTAGAAATTTAATGTGATTATTAGTTTTTAATCAGGATCTCTCGAGATTGAATAAATGATCTACAGTTTTACTGAGCAAAAATAAAACTTGTTTTTAGAATGATTAAGATTTTCCTGTTTATAAAGTGCTACAGATATATCTTTAAATAAAATGAAGAAAAAAAATAAGCGCCCCTCTAGAAAAATTGCCCCCCAAGGCTTCATCTTGCCAGGACCCTTACTTAACTTGATTTTTTTAACTTTTTCCATATATAGAGCATTGTAAGATCTTGAACATGAGCAAAATCTAGGCCAGCGGTCGGCAACCTTTTGAGACAGAAGAGCCAAAAATTGCAAATTAAGGAAATGTCGAAGTTTCAAAGAGCCGCAATTCATTTCATCCTTACTACAAATAATGGTGATCGCTAAGATACATTGTATCCTGATGTTAACTCAGCTTTATTATCATTTTTCACAACGCCACAGATTTTCGTTGTTTTATTGGCAAACGGAAGGGATTTTCATTCTTCTGAATCAATACATTTTCATAACGGGTACAGCTTAGTAACGTTGAAATTTTGGCGATTTACCATTGTGACCTGATAAAATTTATCATTTTAAACTTTGGTTCAATTCTTTCCTAACACCTATTCCCAGATAAAAAATAGACTTTCGATGTGTTCTGTTGAAATATTAAAAAGAAGCATTGAAAATTGTATATAATTAAAATGCATACTACAAGATGTAAATTAATATAAAAAAAAACTATACGAGGGTTTGTCACTATTATTTTTTCTTCAAATTCTACAAAGGGAACGTCCATCAATGACGTAGCTTTTTTTTTCGAATTTTTATACCACCCCCCTCCCCCCTCGTAGCATTTCGTCACAAAGTCATAGACCCCTCCCTAGATAATAACGTAGCTTTAATAACCCCCCCCCCACTTTTAAAAATCGATATTTAATTTAGAATAATACAAAAAATAACAAAAAAAGGGAAAGAAGTTATAAATGGAAGTTTAAAAAAGCATGTCAATCAGTCAAAAAATATCAAGCTACCTTTCAACAAACAGGATAGCTAGTAAGTATTCAATCAGTTGCGTCGGTCCAAATTATCTCCATTCGGGATTCCAATGAAATCTTTGGCAGCTTTCCTCCATTTTCTGTTCGGCTGGAATAATTGCATCTGCGATGTCAGCTGCTTCCACCCACTCTCTATCGTCCTCCGGAGTGATGACCAGCACTTCTTGTCCTCTTTTGCCTACAATTCGCTTTGGACGAATCTTTCTATCCGAGGCTGGGGCCTTGTGGATTTTGCTATGCTCCTTTTGGAAAACATTTGAAGCAAACTATAAATTGCATTTCTTGCATGTACGCTCCTTGATACGCTTGAAAACAGTCGGGCAGTAGAAGTCAAAAGCTACATGTTCAGACTGGATTGAATTAGGCATAATTTTGCTCAATTTTGATTTTTTTTTCGATATATAATCAAAGCTACGTAGCTTTACTTGAACCCCTACCCCCCCTCTCGTCACACATCGTCACACAAAGTTAAACTCCCTCCCTCCCCCTCAAATGCTACGTCATTTATGGATGTTCCCAAATAAGCTTTCAAATTTGAAAAAAAATCCATTGAGGTTCATTTGATTTTTATGCGCATAAAACTATAATTTTAAATAGACAAATATTTTTCGGGCCTTAGAATAAATAAACCAACAAATTTTAATTCATAAATGCTCATTTTATGGATTGAAAAAAATAAGTCAAAATTTGACAAAATTTAACAATCGGTCGCGAGATGTGGTTTATAAAATGTGGTTATAAAATTTCTTTTAAATTTTTTTCAATACAAACATTCCGATTCAGCTCTCTAGTTCTCATTTTGATTTCTGATAAAATTAAAAAAAAAAAAAAAGGTTTCAAAAATTATATTTCTCGATAACGAAAATCTAAGTTTAAATTCTCAATTTTGTTCAGCATCGTAACCCTTCCAACTTGTTTCTTCTCCATGCTAATGAAATCTTAAAACTAATGTTTAATCCTCTGAATCTCAAATATATCATGGATTCAGATTGATCCTTCTGTCAAAGTTTCTATGAATTCTTATCACAAATTCATATTTTAAATTTTTATATAACTAGTGATTTTTTTTTTTAGTTTCGATTATAGTCGTTTTACCGTCTTTATGGCATTGGCGACTTTATCAACGTTACAGTTGGCGAATCGTTATTGAAAAACTTATCCGGTACAACTGTGTTCGATGTTTACTCTTGGGCTCGAACCCGCGGACATCGGCTCAGGAGACAACAGACTTGCCAACTGAGCTATATCACGAGCCCAACTAGTGATTTAGTATTTAATCTATTTGATTTTTTCAAACAGATGTTTTTATTTGTTGAATGAATTCTCAGTTTTCACTTGCGAATTTGTAATGTTAAATATTATAGTAGTTTGTTGGTGGTTCCCTGGCCGAAAATGTTAGGTAACCAATTTTAATGATATAAGATTCGTTGAGTGAATAATTTATTCTAATTTTCAATATTTCAAAACAATTTCAAATATTTCAAACAGTCAAAAAAAAAATTTAAAATACTTTTAATTCTCGACAGATTTGCTGTATTTCAGTGTATCTTAAATTTTTGAAATCCTCAAGAATAGAATCAACCGATGATGTAGAAATATGCTGTGGTCCGATGAAATTTTTGATAGCTATCTCGGGTCTCCCATAACAATAATAAATCTTACATAATAAAAGACATCTAATTTTGGCTTTGCTTCGCTGTATTTCATTTTTCAACGAACCGATTTGTTTTTTGATGTTATTTTGATCGTCACTACATAGAATAAACCAAACCCAAAATTTTGATAAAGACTTTGAAATCAAAATCAACTTTTAGAACAGCCATGACGTTTTAAAAATAACTGCAGAATTAGAAATTAGGTTTAGAATTTGAAAAAAAAAATGTAAAAGTTGTTAGAAGATATATTAAAGTTTATAGAAGAAAATGCTTCTTTATCAAATAAAGTTCCTCCTTCGAATAAATTCCTAAAATTATTCATATTATACATGAAGTTCTAAAGTTAGACCAGCACTCAGTTCCCGGTTTACAAAATATTTTTTAAATAACTTGAAAATTTTGTTCACTTGAACTCATGTTCAAAATTAGAACGAAGAACTTGATTTTTTTTTCATGGAATTGAAAAGGAACATTGAGAGATGGAATTCAATATTTGAATAATTTAAAAACAAAATGTTTTAAGAAAGAAATTTTAATGCACAAAACTATTATTATCAGTATTCAAAGCATCATTAAAATCATCATCTGATATTCATATTTGATCAAACGGTGGTAAAGCAAATTTAATTTTTAAATTATTCAATTCAATAAAAACAAACTCAATTTCATAATTTTAACAGTGAGGACTTTATTTGACAATTAAAAAATGCTCGGTTTTTATCCGATTAAATCAGAAAATCAAATTCAACGGAAAACTTCCCGTGCCAGCGAAGAAAAATTTCTCCAGGCTTCCAAATGCTATATCAGACTTTTATGAAGAACGTTAACTGATTTCTAAACCTCAACTTGGTTGCAGTCTGACAAGATGCTATTAATTTGTTCTATTTATAGTAGTTTTTTGGTTTCTTTTTGAACCCTGGGAAGTATTACCTGAACTGAAGAAACTAATGTTGCGTCCGTTTACTCTAGAAAATTTCGAGGATTTTCAAAATTTTCACACATTGAGCTAAAGAGCCGCAGTTATACATCCAAAGAGCCGCATGCGGCTCGCGAGCCGCAGGTTGCCGACCTATGATCTAGGCAAATAAATGTAGAAACTGCCATTAATTCTGTTCAGAACAGGATCAGCTCTGAGGGGTGCTGTAATTTTCTTTTTCATAAAAATAAGAGAATGACATTTCAGGGGTGAGCCAAAAACTCAAAAATCCACAAAAAATGTCAACGATAAGAAAAAATATTTATTTTATATGAACAATCGCGAATTTTTTCGAAAACGTAATAAAAATTCGCTAAAAATCTAATGAATTTAAGCGCAGTCAACCAATTAATAGCGGATTGAGGAAATATTTTCGAATAATTTTATTGAATCAAATTAATAAAAAAAATTGTTGATGTTAAGATTTTGTAATCTTTTTTGTCCTTTTAACTGAAAAAAATCAATGAAAGACATAAGGTTCAGATTGTGTACTTTTGACAAAAATGAACAATCTTGAATTTTCGCTCGAAAACTGTGTGATAACACAAATTCGACCACATTTTTACTTACACAAAAATCTCTGAAAACGCTAATTTATTTTTGTTCGGGCAGACCATTTCGGATGGTGAAAATAAGTCTTTACTTGTCGACTAATGAAACAGGAAGAGGCATTTCATTTTATTCAAACTTATAATTACACTTTTTGGCACCCTAATTCTTCATATTCTTACTTAAACTATGACAAAATGGCAACACTTTACAATAAAATTATAGCGAAAAGGTCAAGGGGTATGGAAGAATTAACTTAAATATTTGAATTCAAGATGACCAATATGCAGGAGATTGAACAAATTCGACTCGAACGAATACGACTCTCCTAAATTAATTTTTAAGTGAGTTTTCTTAAATTTGGTACAGATGCTTGTTTTGGTTAAAATTTAATGAAATTTCTTTGACATATTTTCCTTCTAACAGACTGGTTAAAATAAAATCATTAAAAATCACGTCATGACCTAATGAATATAAAGATATTTTTATTAAATTTGTGTGGTGGATATCAAACAGTATATGAATGCATAAATTGTATACATATAAACAAATAAATCTAAATCAAACATTGAACAGTCGTAATAAAACTATATTTATATCAAGTAACAATTCGAAAACTTGTTGAGAACTAGATTGCTACTGCTTATAATCGAAAACGCTATTTGTTAACAAATTGCAGACCAAGTATCAGAATTCTCGATCCTTAATTTCAGCGAAGGAGCTTCTCTTAGAGACATAACTCAAATGATATAAATTCAATCATGAAACTCTACAAAATTGAACTCAACACTTTCGGTGGCTCAAGGATACTAAATTTGTCAGTTTTGATCCAGCGAGCTATGAGACATAGAATGCTGAATTTCGGTGTTTTTTGGTTAAGATTTCTTCGTGGTCCAAAAAGAACAATGTCGCGGTCCTTAATGTGTTAAGGCCGAACGCCAATTTAAATCGAAAGATGGACAATGATGCTGTTTGAATTGAGGGGCTATATTTTTACAATACTAATCAAAATTTTTAACTACAAAAACAAATGAAATGTTGCCTTCATCCTGTCGTGACGGGTTTTACGTCCGGGTTTTCATTCCAGTGTCCTCTATATCTGCGACGTCTTTACTCGGCTAAAATGTCCAAAAAACTGAAGATCCAACGTGTTTTACTGAATCCTCGTTTCTCTCTCTCTAGGAATAGAACTATCTCTACAAACTCTACAGAGAGAGAAAGGAATCTCTGACTCTCATTTGTTTGACAGGAGTAAAACGAATTCTTTTTTTTTTAATAGGTGCACGGTAAACAAAAGATATTTATATTTGTGTGATAACTTACCGCTTGTATTAAAAAATTATTTCTGAGATTTGTGCTGCAATCGGTTAGTTTTGTTCTTATAATTTCGCTATAGATACTATACACTACACATCCCATTCCCTAGGCTCTACCATTTGATAGTGTTTCTAGATTTTTGGCAAAAGTTCCTATTTTTTAAATAAAAAAAAAATTCCTCCAGCTTCATCAAAACTGTACATTTACTAAGGAAAAACGTTAAACTCTCACATAATCAACTTGTTTGCTTCTTAACGCTTTGATTTCATCAGGAAGGGTGTTTGTTTGCGAACCTTCGAATAAATAGATATTTCAAGCTTTTGAAATTACATTTTTACTGACATTTCAAATTTTCAAATACAATCCTAGTTTTTCCCTAGAGGAAAATCAATTTAAAGGTTTATAAACTAAGAAACAAGTTTTGAGATATTTTTACTTTAGACTTAGTTATTGGTGATAATGTTAAAAAAAATCATGTTGATCAAAGTTACCGCGGGTGAAATCAGTCAGCTGTAATTAAGCTTGTAATCGTCAATTGTGTGCAAATTCTACGCCAATTACGTGTACCTTTAAACCAGGATTGCATGGTTGGAGTCTATTCTAGACTGCGGGTGTGGATTTTGGAAAAAGCATTTTACTCCTTGAAGAAACTTTTGGTATGTAAATGTTCAATCATGTTTTTTTGGTGTCCTTCAAGTAAAAACTCGTCACATTTTTCTCCTGGCAGCCCTCAAGATTTCACGGGCCATACTACCTACAGTTATTTGTTTGTTTTTCTGCAAGCTGGGATCAAATTTGCCATCAAGAGACACTCTGACAAAAAGGAGACGAAAGCCTCCGAGCCGATTGGAGCAGCAGCATGGTTCCAAAACCACACTCCTACGACAACGTCACACAGAACCATAACAGTACGTGGCCTATTGTTGTGGCTTGGGAATTCTCTGCGTCTTTCTTCCCGCTTCCTCTTCGTGTCGGTTGTCCGTCTTTCTTCGGTTCATGTTTGTCTACAACGAGCTTCACACCGAAAGCATAAACAACATACAACAGACAACATCACGATGACTACGGCATCGAAGCAAGTAGAAGATCCACGAGGCCAACGACAGCATGTGGAGCACACACTCGAAAGGTACTCCCGGGGAGTGAAGTTTTTTTCCCCTTTTCTGTCAGTTGCTCTTACACCACAACACTACTCTGGGCGCGTTCTTGATATGCCAACGATTTGTTGAGAACTCTTGGTCCTGGTTTGTTGTTATGATGAACAAGATGAAGATGAGAAAAAAAAAAGTGTCTGCAAGTATCCCACTTTCGCATTCTTCCACTTCAGCGATGGTTTATAGGTGAAGTTGCGGCAACTGCGTGTGTAGACACTTTGGAGAACCTCCTCGAAGCTAAAGATGAATGGTAGTTCGGTGATTGGGTGGTGGAAGCTGTACCTACCAAGAGATCTTATCCGCCTCCAGTTAAATACCCGACAGGGAAAGGTGGCTTATGGAATTATTATTAATTTTAGAAGTCAATTGAAGATGCTCATCTCCGGCTAATAGAATTCATAGCCACCGCAAGGGCAAATGACACTCAATAAAGGGCAATGATAATTCCCATTTATAGCGAAGCATCCCGTGGGAGGAAGCTGGTTGTCTTCTTTCTAGCAACCATCCAAGTCTTACATCGACTCGACGAGATGAAATGGTCCAGTGTATCAGTTCGTCGTATTCCGTAGATGACTTTTAACGGGAACAATAACAACAACTTCTACTGCCGGAGACTGCCGGTATGACATAATTCTAATTTATGATTTTCTGAATGCACTCTCTCTTTCAACTTCCTTCGGCTTCGAACGCATTGGCCAGTCAGCCGGCCAGCTCCCGAACGATGACCGAGACCTTTTGTTGTTCGGATTTGTCTTGGAAGTCGAGGTCAGCCTCTGGTCTGTCTTGCGCTCAGTTTTGATTCAAGGAAGCTGCTGGGAGATGTATTATGACAGCAAGAAACCAATTTCCCTCCCCCTGGACAAGACAAAAATATACAGATAGACATTCAATTCGATGGGGCTTTATTTGTGCGTTTCTGTTTTTTTACGACATCTTAGAATGGAATCCTCTGCATGATCAAAAGCAGCTGTGCGACGTGGAGTTGAAATTTCGATGAACTAGCTCATTCGATAAATTCTAGTTCAATTCCAAACGTTGTTTGAAACGACATGTACTTAAGGCTGTACTTCATGAACTATGAGCGTATTGAGAGAAGTATTTTTGTTAATTGAAATAACTTTATTGGCCTATAGCTTGCCAAATTTGTGCCAAAAAACAAAATTTTTCCTTCAATACTTCAAATTGTTTGAATAGTGTTAGAGATGGGATGAATTTCTGGCGACTTATTTTATTTTTTGAATAGAAGTAAACAGCGTAGTAATTCAAATTTAATAACAAATTTTGCTTATATTGGTTATTATTTTTGTAAGAATTTATTAAATAAGCATAAAAGCATCAGCAGTTTGGGTTGATTTTCAAGAAAATTTTATGATTCGTTCTATACATTGTTTGTTTCATTTAAATCAACGATTATTTCAATTGTCTTTAATTCAGCTTTCAACATATAAAAGTGAATAGTTCAGATCACCTTTAACTTTGGTTTTACGAATTTTCTCATTCGATCATGTTCAATAGTTAATCAAATTTTTGGTCATGATAATCAACTGACAATCCTTTGAATACTGTTTTTGTGGTCCCGGAGGTGTTTGGGGGAATAGTGTGACCAGGTAGATCCATCCGTTAGTAAACATCATTATTTATTCGTAAAGTCAGTTTCGTTTAATTTAATTTCCAAAATCGACCACAAATTGTGAAAATAAAAAAAACAAGACGAGGCTTTGGGATGTTCCTATCATAGGTTTGGACCGCGCCAAATCGAATAATACTGATTTTTCTTAGCTGTATGCTTTGTGTCAAAATTTTGATAAATGGGTTTGTTGCCGACCGGAACGGCCAAGCCGAACTTAGTTTCATATTTACATCGATGTTTTCCATTAGGAAATAAAAAAAACCTTTAAAGTAAACTTTTCCTTTTTAATGATAAAAATAAGCGTAACTTCAAACTTACTGGATTCTGTCCTCAAGAGGATCCGTGAATAGATTTATGTTAACGTCTTTATTAAGAAAGAAAAAAAACACAGATAGGACCTCAGTGAAAATTCATGGTTCTTTGAAGCGATCTTATTTACTAAACACTAAGGCGTACACCTTTCAAGGATATAATGGCAAGAATCTTAAAAATGCTAAAACCACCAACCCACAGAAGGTGTAGGAGAAAAACCGGCAATATGCAACAATTAGGCAGAATACTGATTTTATCTGTTCTGTTGGCATCTGTTTTCAATACGTTGAAGTAATTTTTATGTTGAAATCTTCTTCAATATTCGAGAAATTAATTTTTTTATAACAGTTGTCTAAAAAGCTGAACCTCAATCCGTGCGGGCTAAATGCGCCAATTAATATTTTGGGCAAAATTTAGAAACTGATTACTTTCATTCGACAATGCTAAAGTTTTATATAAACGATTTTTTTTATAATTTTATGGAATAAAATGAAAATTAGAGTTTCCATATTATGGAGGCGAATCATCCATAGGAAATACTTCATCAAATCTGTTTTGAGCTATTCAATCCTCTCATAAAGTGATAATTAGAGCTATGATTTTTATCATTAAAACTTGTAATCCAAGCTCAAATTAACACTTTTAGAGAGAATTGAATATCTCAAAACAGATTTAATAAAGTTTTCATGATAGGGGCACCCAAAAATACTCTGTTATTCCACTATCTTATCGTTATCAAACCTTCATAAAAGCTTAATTTTGTTTAACTTTTTATGTACATTTGCATAAGAGTGAAAACCTATTCAAATTTTTATTGAGCTGCTTTACGTATCATTTTTAAAAGTCAAAATATTACATCAAAAAGTATGAAAACCTTGAATGAATTTTTAAAATTTTTCGAGTTGGTAAATTCATAAAATTCTTTCTTACCTTATGTTCAAAAAGGATCACCCTCAAAATGCATTGATTAGATATGCTATCTAGTCAGCCATTTTGTCAAACAGCCTTAGACACTTTAAACCTGATAGGACCAATTAGAAACACTTTCCCCTATTATGTATAGCGTGACCGAAATTCGATCTTAAGACCTCTGGCTTGAAAGACATGAACGCTATCCTCTAGCCACGGTCGGCGGCTTAACGAATGAGGAATATAAAATCCATAAATACTTTTTTAATTCTTGAGTATTTCAATTTTTTTTTTTCGATTACATCTGTACCATCTGTATGGCCTCCGCAACTATATATTAAATTTGCAGGAAGTAGACAGTTATTGAAAGACGTATCCAGTTAAAATGTGTTCGATCTCAAGATCGAAAATTCCCGGGTCAAAAATTTTTCCTTGCTTACCTTTAGGACAGAAGTTTTTACGAGGCCGTTGAGAGCCTGCAAGGGAGCAGTAGAAGGGCTCAAAGCTTTCAATTTTTGCTGGATTCAGGAACGGATTTGGTAAAAAATGCCTTTAGGAGGGCGGTTAGCTTTACAATATCTAAACATGAGGCGGTTTAAAAAAAAGTTTAAAAACCACTGCTTTAGGGAGATGCTCTAGAAAGTTTCCAATTCAATTTCGGGATGAATTTGTTCGCAAGTTGGTTGATTTGGCAAGCAAAATTGTATACTTTGAAGTTGCAGCCATGGCCATGTATGGACAAGTTTACAAGTCGAAATTACTTCTGGAGATTTGCTATGCCGTTTATTCAGTCATATTTAGGCCTCGTGATCATACGTCATTCATTCATTAAATCATCATTTGATATGGCAAAATGCTAGAAAAAAAATCCCAATTCGGTTGATGTGATCTTTGTGTAGAAATTCATAGGAATTATTCGACAAAAAGCTGGAAAATCCATCAAAACAGCAGAAACAATTTTTGTGGTATTTTTCCCCAAAATTTTGCTAAAAATCCTAATACAACATTTTATTGCCAATTTTTTACGATTCGTTCGAAGGTAGTTATTTTATTTATTTATTTATTTTATTGTTGGAAAATATTAAATTTATGGCAAAGATATGAGCAAATGAAAATTTACCCATAGTCATGGGTCAATGTTGCATTGCAACAATTCTATCATAAAAATGTTATCAAGAAGATAAAACTAAATTCAAGGGGAAAGCTGACTGTTGTGAATAATCTGAGCTGCGGTTACTAAATGAAAGAATTCATCAATACAAATATAATTGCTCAATTAAATTAAAAAATTCGTTTGTCGCTCATGGTAAAGCCCTAATCAAATTATTTTTGAAAATTTTCAAAAAAATGTAACATTCAATGTCCCTATAGTAAACCATTACATTTTTAATCTTGTTGTTACGATATGGTATTTACAAATTTTAGGTATTGCAAAACATTTCAAACTTTTTTAATGCCTCAAAAAATCCAATGTCAGTTACATAAAAAAAAACCCAATACCCAAAAAATAGGTACATTAACCGACAAACTAGACTGATTCTCGCTGAAAACTTGAAGAAAATTAAGAAAAAAATTCACTTTCGTTTGAAGTTCATTAGCTCGACTTCAGGTTATTAATCAAACCTTGTAAATTTTCAGAAAAATATCACTCTGTTGTGGTATGAGCCTACTTGGTTGAATGATTCAATTGAATCAAAGCAATCGAAAGATTCCTTTTAATTCAACCACGGTATAAAAACACGTTTGGCTCGAACGGCTTGGATGCCATATTCACTCTGTTGTGGTATGAGCCTACTTGGTTGAATGATTCAATTGATGGTGGTGGTGACCGTGGTTGAATTAAAAGGAATCTTTCGATTGCTTTGATTCAAGAAAAATATCTTTAAAAAAAATCTATCATTTCTTTGCCGATGATTTTGCTACTATTAAAAGTTTGCGAAACGTAAGTTGTATGAGTGAGTACTGCAAAATATAACATACAGATTCTTTTCTTAGTCTTTCTTTATTGATATTGTTTGTTGATACAGATTTTTTGTTTTTTTTTTTTTTTATTTCATTCAATGTAGGTATAAATCAGTTTTGTGAAAAAAAAAATGTTGGTCTAAGTCATATACAGACCCCGTTCGATTTTGGCAACATTCGATTTTGGCAACATCCGAGCAAAAACCGTTCGATTTCGGCAACATCCAAAAAAGGTAGTTTTTACAGTTTTTACAGTTTTAAACTGTAAAAACACGAATTTTTCCATGTTTTACTGCTTAAAACTAATATAATTGAGCCAAATTGAAAAATTTCATGCTAATATAAGGTTTTACATCAACTTTGATAAATTTGAAATAAAAATTCAAAATAAAAAAGTGACAAAAAAAACCTTTCGATTTTGGCAACATAAAATTTACGGGCGTGTTGCCAAAAACGAACGGGGTCTGTATAAAGTTAGAACTATCATTTGCCTTGCTCAATCTGATCCATTTTTTTTTCAAATAAGATCGTGTGAATTTTCAGTACTTTAGCGTATATTATAGGCTGTGAGAATTTCCGTAAAATTTTAGCGTTTTCCGGGATTCGGGAATTCTCGACTCTTTCGATTTCGAGAAATCCCGGGAAGGTAGTTTTAAATGGCACACAAAATATTAACTATACACTGTATTTGAAAAAAAAAAAAACAAAACACATTTATTTCTTCTCATGAATTGGATTTATTAAAACTACCGCTTAAAAGGGCAAAAAATCAATATTCTCAAAATTAAATAACGTTTATTTAATTTTGTTTGACCATCTAATGAAGAAACCCCTCTTCGCATTCCTTCAAGTGCGTTTTTAAGTGCTTTCAAAGAACTTAAAAAACTTGATGACAGTTTAAAGCCAAGTTTTGTAGATTTCTCATGTGGTCTTTTAAAATTAATTTAGACCTTTAGACCTTTAGAGCCAAATAGGTATAAGTGCATTAAAAAAATCGAAAAAACACACGTTTTCCATAAATATTCATATTTTAGTAATATCATTTGAAACGTAAAAAAATAAAAAAATCTGAAAAAAACACAAAATATTGTTTGAAACATGACTAAATTATTAACTAAAACTCGATCAACTTTCCACTTCAACCCCTTTGGCTCCTAGGGCCTCAAATAGTTACTTGGGTGGTTTTATTACTCAAATGTTACATTATGTGTAACTGAAGTTATCTTTCTACTCAACTTTAGGCTATTTCCAAAAATCTTTTCTTGAATTGGAATATGTTGAGGGTGCTTCTAAATTTAAATCTTAACACATCAAATTGATTTTTTTTATTGAAATCTACCAATAACCTTCCTTCGGTAGAAAAATTTAAGCTTCAATACTTTTTTTCCTTAACTGTGTCCAGACGCATTGTTCAATTTCATGGTCCAGTGGATTTGCGAGGATTAATGTACTTTCCGGACTTAAATTTGCACCGAAAAACTTCACCGATCCATCGGAATGTTTCTGGAGCAACAGCCAACAACAATACGCTGGCCACCAAAATACTGTACCAACAAAATACAACATTGAACTTCATCCCGTTATGGTCGGATGCCGGCTGGAAGGATGAACATAAAAAACCAAACTGATCCCGAACCTTTGCCGTAGTATCGATGCCCAAAAAAAGTTACAAACATTCGATTTTGTTCGGAATTTACTGCTGCTGCTTCATTTGTTTCTTTTGCCTCTCCGGAACAATTTTTGGTACGGAAAGTGAGTAAAAAGTGAGAAAAAAAAAATCACAGTAAATATCATCCGGCAAATCCCACTTGCACCAGCTGTTTGGGTATTATTTTAACGTTTTCATTTGGCAACCCACACAGTTCCTCCCTTTTCTGTAGGCCAGCCGCCATCATCATAATCATCCATGTCTGGCTGGGAGTTTTAGCAGCTAGCTAGTGTCTGCACTTCTTCAAACATCCTACAGGGTCTGGGCTTGTCAAAGTGTTTTCGATCAATGTTTATTTTTTTTCTACAACCCACTGATGGGATCAGAACTCGACATGGAAAAATAAATTAGTCATCCGGCCGGTTGCGTCAAACGGCAAAAAAGTGAAACGTTGCTAATCGCAACAAATTTCTATGGGTGTTTTTATAGATTTTTTTTTTAAATAGAAACCTATTTCCAAATTATTTTACTTAGCTTATTTTTTTTTTCAAACATTTTAATTGAAGAATAGCCATAGTTTTACTATTTAATAACTCCGACTCGTAATCGTGACCGTTTACCAGAACAAAAAATCGATCATATGATTCTCTAACCAACGATTAATGTTTTCTATGAGAATAGCAAGAGAACAAACATTTATGAAAATTGCAATGTTTAGTTTGAATTTCCAACAATATTGAAGAAATATACATGTTTTCATCCTAGCGTTTGTTTAAAAAGAGGTATTCTTTTTGAAAAGTTATTTGAAAAAAAATCTCATTCATTCAATTGTTATATCAAGTTCAACCGGACATTTTCCTTAAGGTATTTTTTTAACGATATTTTTGATATTTTACAATAAACTCATTTTTTACATTTTTTTAAATATTCGAAATAGTACAAAGTACAGTATGGACAAAAAGAGAAGAACTCTGAATTTGCACAAGTTGATCCCCAATGTATAGGATTTGTATAAGAACAAACCAGCTGCTGCTGGAATTTTCAAAGCCAATAAAACGTGCTATATTTTAAAAAAACAGGATCTTAATTAATAAAATGGATCAGTTGAGCAAGGAAAATGATAGTTCTGTTCAATTTTGCATTACTCATCATTTAGAACTTCCTATTAGCAAACTGTTGACAGTACCAAAATCATCAGCAAAGAATATTAGCAAGATCTCGAGAATACCTGGGAAAAAGGATTGTCAGATTTCCCGATTTCCGGGAACGCCAAAATTACCGGGATATTGTTTAATGTGAATGAACAACTTTTCTTTGTATATGAATAGTTGTAGTGATAATTTTATATTCATTTAATAATAAATTTTTGATATTTAAAAACTAAGAACATTTTCCAAGAGTAAGCCCGTATTGGAAAAATGGATAGGAACCCTATCAAATCGTTACCTTTGAAGAAAAAATGAAAATGGAAATAGTGGGAGGGCCTAGGGGAATGTGTGACAGTAAAATTTCATTTGTATTTTAAAGCTCAAACTATATTGCAATTTAATTATTTTTGCCCCTGAATGTAGGCAGCACAATAGTTATTTTTTAGATTAAAAATATTTTTAAAATAAATCGTTAAAAATCAAGGTTAAATTTATAAACTTGCATTTGTAAATGTTATGAAGGTGTTTTGTATCCTTTACTATCAAGAAAACTCGTGTAAACCGTCAGAATAGAGACTGATCAATGTCACCCCAAAGCATCAAATTCTGAACAGAGACTGAAACGATTTTTAAATCAAATTTAAAAAGGTCCAATAAATTTCTGCATCCATGTTTTACGTTCATAGGAGTCCAGTTCGGGTTTTAAAAATTTAAATCATGCCACATTCCCCTTAACAGAAAAATAATCGAAATATATTGAAAAAAGTGATCAATATTACCCCGGATTACGGTACTTAATGTATTTAATTTTCAATACCAATGCAGGTTTGAAAAACCTTTGAGATTTCATCATAACAAAATTCTAAGACTTCCGGTAGTGATCAAATATTAATACAACATTTCAAAAGTATCATCATCAAAAGTATCATAAATTTGGAAATCAATTTAGAACTCTTATTTTTCTGATTAGAATAATTAGAACCATAATTTATAATCTGCTATGATTTTGTTTGAAAATGCATTTTGAATATCCAATTCCAAGATTCTATTTAGAGAATGGTTTTAAAATTTCTTCTGGGTTGTCCATTTTGTATAATGAATGTTGATATGAAAATTCAAAATAACATTGTTTCATGAATATTTTAAAATGTTATCATTGCGTCTTAAGTATTGACAAGGATTTTTGTTCTCAAAAGCAAACAAAAATATATAATATTTCAAATAAATTCCCATTTTTTTATGAATTTTTTAACAGCATTTCCTTTATTGGGCATAGACGGATTATTTTATTTATCGCCGCGATAGATTGGGTATTTGCGTGATGGGAGTACATTGATATCTTTTTATAAAACCAGTCAAAATGTGATAGAAATAAGGAAAGTAAATGAACCTTCCTAAAAAAAAAAATCGACAGTTTAAAAATACTCTTCATCAAACAAAACAAACTTAAATACAATTTCTAAAATCACAACTAACACATTGCGGACCAACTACAATCACAGAAAAAAAAAATATAATTTCACAAAATTTTGAACAAATTTTCAACACAAATTCTGTGTCACAGAACACAGAATTTTAGGATTCATCACAGATTTCACTGAATTTTAAAATTTTGGACTTTTTTTCCAAATCTAATTTTAAAAAACACAATTTGACATAATTTTTGAATTAATTTATTGGAAAAGCATCACAGAAAAGTGTCAAAGAATTTTTGGGTAAAATCACAGAAAGTAAGATTTTTTTTTTTTTGAAAAAACACATAATTTTTTTCGGCAACCTTTGACGCGAAAGCAGTAGCATAAATCAAATGTGATACCTACATTTTATATAGAAACTTTACTTTACGTAATTGTGGACAACACTTTCGATCACTCCAAAAAATTTAATTTGAAGAATTTGGAAAATGGAAAAAGTCTTTTCGATCTTTGATTTCTTCGTGGTCCCTAATGTGTTACCAAAATCCAAGCCAGAAATAGATTTTGGAATTTTGAACAAAATTGAAGCCGCAGACGATTAAGAAGATAAACGTTTTCACAAAAATGAAATGATCAAGAAAATTAATAAAATCAAAAATTGAAAAAAAATATCACAACTTCGAATCAACTTTGGTTAGATCTTTTTTCAATATTTTTCCAACCATTTTTCCATGGAAGAATTCAATTTGTATTGCTTTGAATAAAATGTTTGTCCATTTCCAAACGTCTGGATTGATGAGGATAAATTTTTAAAAAAATCTCTGCATAAGAAAACAAAAAAAAAGTTTGACCAAGGTCAAAAAGTTTTAATTCAATATCAAAAATGATATGGAAGGCTGACATATTTTTTTAAAACTTATTCATATGCGTGCAATTCTTTTACAGATTTTTACATAATAAAAAATATCATAGGTAATGACTTACAAAATGAGAAAAAAAACTGAATAGCATATGTTAAGGTTGCCAAAGTTTTTTCAGCACTCATCCAGGCCGCACAAATTTTAATATGAATTTATTATTTTTTTTGAAAACTTGGCAAAATCCGGGCATTCGATTTCAAAATTGACGACCGAAAATCCGGGCAATAACCTGTCGAATTATGTCGAAACTCAAAAAATACTCAACATAAATCAAGATTTTTTAACGTCAAAATCCATCGACAGGTTTTAAATCGTATTGAAGGCGTCCCAAACCTTTCATAATACGTTTTTTTAAACTTGCTCAAAAAATTTCGATTTGAATGCATAAATAGAAAATTTTTACAACACAATTTGTTTTTAAATGTCTGATTTACCAAATTGAGTAAAAAAATCCGTGCAATATCCCGGCATTTTTCAATGAAATCTGGGCAACCGGGCTGGGCCCGACTGTTCCCAAATTTTGTATAAAAAAACCCGGGCAAAACCGTTAGCATATGTACGTTAGACTGGCCATGTTTTGTTTGGAATGATTTTTTTAAACATTTTCTTAAACGCAGCACTTTTCAAATTGGTGTCATCAGTTGAAAACCTGACTTTCTGGAAGTTTATGCTCAATTGGTTAAAGCATCAGCTGGTGTTATCGACTTCCAATTTGTATGGATATTCTCTGATAAACGTCTGAAAAATCAACATATTAACTTTCACCACAGACAAACATACAGGATACTTTGGAAAAATACGGTCAATTTTTCAGAATGAAATTGCATTGCCATTTGTTGCCAACATTGCCAATCAATACCACAATTTCAATATAACCATGATTAGAAGCCATGAAATCGAAACATTAATTGATTTTTCAAGTGTAATTGAACATTTTATAATTTTATGATGAGGATAGCGCAAGATTCGCATTTACTTAATTTACGAAGATTAATTGTGATTGGAATTGTAAAACTCAAATTAAAAACAATAATTTATACGGTTATAGCCGTACCAGTGTTAAGTGAATTTCTATCGGTTGAATATATCTCCGATTGATTTTGAGTTGTACCTTCGAATCTAAGGCTGAGATCGCTTCGATCCCTTTGAATGGTAGCTAGAAACTTTCCAATGGAAAATACGACAACTACCCAGCATTATTGAAGGATCAAGACCATGAAAAATAGCGTGATTCAAACTTTAATGCTTTAATCGTCACTTTTAATCAATTTCGCATTGAATATTAATTTTTACTTTCCATGTATGTCATCGGACAATTTTAATTTGGCCCGATTTGGAAAAAAAAAATCTAAATGTGTAATAATATATATGTCAATATCTTATATATGATTCTATTTTATCCTGAAATCTACTTTCATAGTTTAGAGATTTAGTCCCTTGTCAAATCCTGGATTCCCAATTAAAAACATTATGTTTTTCGAAAAAAAAATTAAAAAAAAATTTAAAAACCTGAAAATGCCCTTTTTGTTTTTAAAAAACGCAGTGTAAATTTCCCAAGTAAAGTTTATCAAAAATTAAATTAAATTTTTTTCACAAAGTTTTTCTCCTAAAAAGCCGACAGCTTCACTCAGATATTTTCTTCTCATCAAGGTTTCCCGTGACTCTTTAGAACAGAATGTTGTAATGCCTTGAAAGGGCAGCTCCCTAGAACACCACATGCATGATCTCGCAAATCCGGATTGTTCCAATTTTCTATTTCCTCAAATGAAAATTCGTAGGTTTGAGAAAATTGGTCCCGTATCTGTGAAATATTATTCAAGTTTTTTTAGAAATAACAAACAGAATTCAACAAATCCTTCAAATCAAATTAGTACGCTCAAGATACACGTAATCTTCAAAACATTCCAGTCAACTTTTGGCGTTTTTAAGCTGATTATATCATTCACCGAAACAGAAAAGATGGTAATCGTTTGTTGTAGCGTTTCTGGACCTCTATATTGAAAAAGACGTGAGAAATAACAGCAGAAATTACAATTTTCCCTTTGCTGCTGTCGTTAGTCTTATTTTTTATTTTGTTAGGTTACTTTTTTTTTAAATAAATTTTTTTAACGACTGGTGGATTTTCGCAGATTTTTTGATTGGCAATTTCAGTCAAAAATAGCATTGATTAATAAACAGCACGTTTACATATTATCCGACGTTTCGGATTTTGGTCTTGGCCTTCTTCTAAGGATAATTACGTTTAGTACTGTAGATATGGCTATGGATGTGGGACTAGATGGGAGCTTTTGCTACGGTGATTGGTTTTTTTTTGCGAACTGGGATTCTACACATTTTAATAAGCGTTTCACTTGTAATAGCTGTCTACTATTTTTGTAAGCCTACTGTTAACTGTTTTGTTGTTTTTATTTTACAACTTTTACAGTTAAGAGTAGGCTTACAAAAATAGTAGACAGCTATTACAAGTGAAACGCTTATTAAAATGTGTAGAACCCCATTTCGCAAATAAAAACCAACCAACCAACCAAACCAACCAAATTTAAAAAATCGTGAACTTTGTTGACTGGTTCATGTTTTGAAAAAAAAATTGGACGCTGAGTTAATAAATGCAATTTTAAAAAGTTTAGGTTGATCAAGGTTTGAGTTATAGTCAAGTATTGATTTTTTAATGACAATTTTCAAAATATTGTAGGCTTGTGTTATATGCAGATATCCCAAAACAAATCCATAAAATGATTAGCAAATTACGAAAGCGGGCGATAAAAATGATCCATCCCGAAAACGTTGTTAACCCATTAACATCCGCAGATCTCGCATTTCAATAGTCATGAATTCAAACAAGTACATGTCAGACTCGAAACCTCCATTTATAATTCCGTCTCATTCATGACGACCAACCGGCTTCCAAACGGTCGTCGACGAAATGAATAATTCGCCCCATCCAAACTCGTCCACCTGATGCCATTCATCAGACCATTAAAATAAAACCAACAAATCTACAACAAACCCAAATGAAAACAAATATGCAAATGTCCAAACCACATCGCGCGGCACTTGGCCAAACGTTAGGAAGGTGTAGGTATATAGAGTTATAACAAAACGTGTCGCCGCCACGCCGCCACCGCAAAAGTGCTACTTTTCACGGCTACGCATCGTTCGTCGCCAATTAAAATACATTTGCTAACCGCTCACCTCCTCCCCCTTGTCTTGGTCTGTTTTTCATTCAACACCTTCATTCTTCCTTCCCCTCATTCATCACTCTGGGGCATCCTTAGCTCCAATGAAAATTGCCAAAAATCAATATCACTCGACGACGGACGCGAAACCAAAAATTCCGAGAAAAAAAAATTAAAAATCATGACTAATGATATTCCGTCCATTTCAGACACAGGAGGACAAGTCACGACAACCAACTCAGACAGGAAGGGACAAACTAAGGAAAATAATCGAGAGGGAGAACGCAAGGAAGACGGCAAAGGACATGCAGCGGCATCAAGCGATGGTCCAAGCATTTTGCTAAGATGGAATAAAGTAATTTGGCTGAACACCTCCTCAGACATCCGAATCATGTACCCGAGTTCGAGAGATTCGCATCTTCTTTCCTCTGCGGTAGAACAAAAATATAGCAAACTCGGTGGCTAAATTGGCAGGGACAGGGCCTGTCACTTTCATATTGACAAGACATTATAGGAGAAAATATGCTAACGTGTTGTGCGTGGGCCGAGGATTCAATGACATCGTCATTGGTCGACGTTGTTGGGAAAAGGTTATGAACACATTAGCAAAGTGTCTATCCGCAGAACTAAATGATCCATGTCATCGGAGTTGCTGAGTGGGCTGAATAAGCGTTTTTTTTTTGCTCTATGGTTATTACCTCCAGGAGTTAAAAAACAATTAATACTTGCCACAATTTTTAGCATGAATCATTTTATATTTTTTTCCGAGAAAGCAACTGCATCTTTTAATTGTGTGATCGAAAGTGTTGAATAGACTAAGAAGTGCATTAGCCAGCAGATCGTGGCCTAGATGATAGCATCCTTGTCTTCTAAGCCAGCGTTCATGAGATCGAATCCCGGTCGTGACATAACCTGGCACACATAGTATGATGAAGGTTGGCGGTTTTAGCATTAGTGAAATGCTAGCCGTGTATACCTTGGAATTGTACGCCTCAATGATGCAGCACATGCATGTGGATGGAT
>NW_026598096.1:0-58993 GCF_029784155.1 Uranotaenia lowii
TTCACCCTGTACTCGTTTCTGTATGTTTTCCCAGCAAACATTGTTAATGTGAATAGCAACTCCGACCAAATAAGTAAACGATCGTAAAAATGGTTACTTAAAGTCGGTATAAATCGGATATGACAAAAAGTTTGCCATGTTTGCAAATATGTTCTCTCGCGCGAAGTTCAAAAAAGAAAAAAAATATAAAACTTTCTTAGCAAAACCAAAATACAATATTGTTGATGAAATTGTATGTTTCTTTTTACTTTCACATTACTTTTTTCATTCCAGAAAAAGTAATTCATCCGAATATCAATACACGAATAAAGGTGGGAGGTAATCCCCATTTGTATTTAAATGTTTTGTGTGTCGTGAATCATTGTTTTTCCCGGCCCCCCCTTCACACCTTTCCACACTATAGAAAATCTTTATTTTTTTCTACCGCTAAGTAAAGCCTAGCTTAGCCAAAAACGAACGAAAAAAATATTCCACTTGACAACCACCACCCGCCCAACAACGAACGCTCAAATCGAAGTCATCCATCCGATCCACAGTAGGCTTTGAATTAGTATTTTTTGCTTTTTTTATTCAGTTTTTTCCTCAGCGCTTTTGCCAGCTTTCAAGGAAATAAGTGCCGTTTTGGAGAATTAATCCTGTGTTTTTCCATCTTTTTATTGTCTTTGAGCATTTCGGTTACGTTTGTTCTTTTAATTTTAAATTGATGCGGCGAAAATGAAAAGAGAGTGTTGTTTCATCAAAAACCACAATCAATCGAAAATTTGCTGGAACATTGATGAAAGTGTTTTCTGTCAAATCTTTAAATTCAAATGAAACATTTTTAAACTTTTAAAATTTTTTTTTTTAAATTATAAAACTATGATGAACCAACAGCTGTTTTCTCACAAATTTATGATCAGTTTTGCTGCTAGAAAATGATCCCTTGAGTAATCCTAAGAAAACTGATTCCTATCAAACCCAAATTTTTTGCTTCGCTAGCTAACGGTCTCTTGGTATCGTCTCGCTAATATATCGTTAGCTGCGCTGATAATCATAATTGTGCCGGAATTAATGTCGGAAAAATTCAAACTACCGAAACTTTACTGCCCCGTTTTATTACATGTTACCAGCTTCGGTTTGTCAAAACACCCGCGAGCTCAACCCGAAGCTCATTATCACCCGCGGAAAAATTCATGCATTCAAATCATTTATTAAATCAGTGGCAAACATCTATCATCGGTCAGTTGAAGATTTGCAAGGTTTTTTTTCCTATGCTTCTAGTTTGACTTTTCCCTTTCCTAGTAGCAGTAAAAAAAAAAGTTTTGGCAACAAATGGACACGTTTTACGATTCGAAAAGCAGCGTGGCCCCCCAAAAGATGAGGGAGGAGTTATCACTCCCCCCTCATTTTTGCGAGACTTTGTTGCTAATTTTGCTTAAGGAAAAAGATGATTTCTTTAAGATATGCGAAATATGTTTTAGTTTTCGAGTGGTTTTATTTCTATTTTCTTGGGTAAGCGATCAACCCCTTTTTTCGGGGTTCAGAACTAGCTTCTTTTTTTCTTATGCCTTGCTTCTTGAAGCAGCGTTTTGGTGCAATAAAAATTTGTAATTTCAAATATTTGCCAAACTAGCAGTTTATAAATGGGTTCACCGCCATGCCACCAAAGACGCGGACCGATGAATGCAAAAATTAAACCGGGCTAAATGGTCCCTGAATTTGATGATTATATATTTTTACACACACTCGAAGCATAAGGTCACTCGCTTCTTGAAGTGGGTTAGAGAAATACATAAATTTATTTCGATGATCTTGATCACACAAATTATTTATAAAAAAGCATGCAGTCTCGAATGAACTGACTGAACATGTCAATATTTGGCAGCACATCTCAGTCAATTTTATTCAACCCTGCTAATGAGATCAGATTAGAAATTCCAAGCAAAGCCGAAAATAGACTCTCCCGGCTCTAAACTAAACTGTTGTAGATGTTGTTGCTCGATTCATTTAGTCAAACATTAGAAGCAAAATTTGCAAACATAAGAAACGGTCATAAACTTTGAACCGAATATGTTACAGAAAGAAACAACATTTATGAACCCCTTGATGATCCTAGGCTCAGTTGGCGATGATTGCTACCGAGAGCCATATTTTTCATCCCAGCTGTTAAACCCAGGTTCATGGTTGGCTACCTGAACTCGGGGAACTCCGAAAGAAAAAAAAAAGCTAAAAGCGAAAATTTTAGGTGATCTATTCCGAATCACAAGAATCGTGTAAACATGATATAAATTTCTTCTGCATGATTATTCAACGTTTTTTCGACATGTTCATAGCAGCGCAATAATTATGAATCATTAAATCTTTGGACCGAGAAATCTAGAATCAAATCCAGAATAAGTGGTCAGTGAGTGGAGGAGAAAATTTTGTTTTCCGCTAGACTAAACAATACTGGATTTGTTTCAACCAGTGATGTTAGATCAATTTCGAAAGACCATAAAAAAAAAACACCAAAATAATTGCCCACGCCTCTTCCAATCGGTGGCATTTGTTGGTTTTCCTAAGTTCCCTTAAACCATTTTTTTTTTTTCGAAATAAGATGGCGCAAAAAAAACAAGCTGGCCCATCACGCTCCAGGAAATATGATTGATATGTGTTAATTTTCCGAACGGAATTTTACGCCAAAGTTCGACTGAAATGTACTTGCACATCATATCTATTTCTTAATTTTGCCCAATTTTGTTTTCCTATTGAAGTTCCGACACCTTTGGGCAAATCGAAACTGATAGCAATTCGCACCCATTTATTTATTTTTTTTTTTTTGATTTTTTATCTAACAACGATTTTCCGATCCTAGTGGGCTGTGAACTGGGATCCATTAGTGATCGCGTTTTTTTTTCTTCCTTTCTGTAGGTATCTCAGCCAACTTTGTTTGTTTTGCTCAACGTTTGACCAAGCTCCCATTAGGCTAAGGTTCACTGGTTGCTACGATGCGAAACTGATTGGATCATGAGTGACGTTTGCGATTGCGATAGTAATTGAGACGTCTGCGGGCTACTAGCTAGCACAGTTAGCGGATGTTTATCGCTCAGATAGATCGATACGGCTATTGACCAGCTGATTACTTAGCTGACGTCTCGTCTGGTTCTGCGCGATGTTCCAATTTTCGGGGGCCACGCGGTTAAGCGCCTCGAGGCTGATGAACTCAAGTTTGGCACACGTGTGTTTGACAATGTCCCGAAGAACGGCGATGGTCATGAAAGGGGAAAAAAAGTTTGTTTCAACCAGAATAAGATCTTTGGCGGGTTGAAATTCAAATTTCCGAGCGAATTTCACTTCACAAAAATTGTTACTAGAAATCACATTTTTAGTAAAAGACATTTTACGGTATCAAGAAAACATAAAACCAAAAATGTTTAACTATTCCACCGAATTGAGAGATTTTGTGAGAGTTCATAATAGGTTTTCATTCATACGGACATACGTTTCAACGCTCATGAATATGCGATTTCGCAGTATATTTGTTGAATTTGTAATTCGCTCTGGGATCAAGATAAAAACCAATCAAAATCCAAAATCAAGGATTCAGGATTCATTTTCCATGTTTGACAAAACTGTATCTAAAATCCATTATCAAGGTTCAGAATTCGAGATTGAAGTTTAAAGGGTGATACGGTCAAAATTTGGTCGAGAGAAAACGCGTGCAAATCGGTGAAAAAGTTTATTCAAAAAATCAAATTAAATTTCTTTTTAAAGTTTAATTAGTATAAAATTCTGGAAAAGTATTCAGTTAGGCTTCCACTTTTCCAAATCCGAAATGCCGGGCCTTAAGCTTAACCCCTGCCATAAGATTTTGTACAGCCACCTTGTCCACCTTCTTCGCCGCAGAAAGCCAGTTTGCCTTAAACTGCTGCTCGTCCTTAGCAGTTTTTTTGGTCTTCTTTAGGTTCCGCTTGACAATAGCCCAGTATTTCTCAATTGGGCGGAGCTCTGGCGTGTTGGGAGGGTTCTTGTCCTTGGGAACCACCTGCACGTTGTTGGCGGCGTACCACTCCATTTCTTTTTTTACCGTAATGGCAAGATGCTAAATCCGGCCAAAGCAATACGGAACAACCGTGTTTCTTCAAGAAAGGCAGCAGACGTTTATTCAAACACTCTTTCACGTAAATTTCTTGTCTTTGTTTTCTTTGTTTTGATGTCTTGTTTGACAGTCCCGGAAGCTATGAAAATGCTGCTTTTCAAGCCACAGGTACAGATGGCTTGCCAAACCAGATATTTCTTCGCGAACTTTGACAGTTTCATGTGCTTGAAATTATCTTCCCTTCTTTTGCCGTATAAAACTCCTGTCCCGGAAGCTGCTTGTAGTCGGCTTTGACGTAGGTTTCGTCGTCCATTACCACACAGTCAAACTTCGTCAGCATCGTCGCGTACAGCCTCTGGGATCGCGCTTTGGCCGTCGTTTTTTGTTTATCATCGCGATTCTGAGTCACAACCTTCTTGTAAGTCGATAGTCCGGCTCGTTTTTTTGGCTCGATGCACGGTTGTAGACGATACACCCAGCTTATTTATGGCATCTCGAAGAGAGAGGTTAGGGTTTCGCTTGAAACTACCGGGAACTATCTCTGTCGTCTCAGCGGCTTCCGGTTTTCGATTTCCTCCCGATCCAGACTTCCTGGCTGTCGACAAACGTTCCCCAAACACTTTAATTACATTTGCAACGGTTGATTTTGCAACTTTTAGCGGATTTTCGCGATGCGCGATCAAAATTTTGATATGCTGCTCTTCTTCCTTGGACGGCATTTTGACAACTGAAGAGTGAATTCCAAAATCAAAATAGGAGCAACATTCTACACACACACACCTTCAAAATGAGGAGTGTTCAGGTTTTTTAAATGCAAAATTGAAAGAAATGCGTCAAGGTGATATTGACCAAATTTTGACCGTATCACCCTTTAGGATCAGGGTCTGAGGTCTCGTTCAGGATCAAGTATCAAAAATAATGAATAAGTTTGAGTTTCCGAGATAGGAATCTGGGATAAGAATTAAAGATTCAAGGCAAGAAACACGACACAAGTGCAAAATATAGAACCCCAGATCAAAATTCGATATTGAGTTTCAGGATCAGGATCGGAGTTCAGAATTAGCAAGGATACGAGATTGTTGTCAATCTTACCTGGATGAGGATAAAAAAAAAATCAGGGCTACGATAAAGTATTCAGAATCAAGATCTGAATCAGCATCAATCATTCTTAATCAGGATAAGAATCTGGGGTTAGGATGACCTCGATCAATTTGTGGTTTTTGATGCCAGAAACAGCAATAAAAATTTTGGAAGCGAACCCTCCAGTCTTGAATTAACGCCACAAGTTTGAGTTTTGTATGGAAATTGGTATGGGAAAACATTATATTTCATTCAAAAATCTCTAGAGATGTACTGAAATTACCAAAAAATATTTTTTGATTGAATAATATTCCATGATTCTTGCAGTACAATTTATGTGTACAAAGCAAAAACTTAACTTGTACCCAAGAAAAGAAATTCAACGTAATAGAATTTTTCTTTAATACAATTTTTTTTTTCATTTAAGCGTTTTTGACAGATTATTTGAAAGCTGTGTAACCGTAGCATGAAATTAAAAAATGTCAAAAACTTTCTTTGCATAGCCAGTTAATTTATTGATTTTTACAACCTTTGCAAAAACATTTCATGAAATTATCAATAGTTCTAGCAAGCAAAGTCTGCCATTTTCAAATACTTTTCAATGGAATCATATTTTTTTTGAAATTTTGAAATGGTTTTTTCCTGAAATGCTCAGCTGCTTGTCATGCAAGCAAAAAATGTAGCTTGAGAATAGTCAAATCTCAAAATCAAAGACCAACTTCATTTCAAGCTTATTCAAATTTTCTGGATGATTTAATGTGCGAAAAATTCATCTTCCGTTCAAATTTCCATAAAAAATTGAAACGCATCGCGCTAACTCAGGAATCAACAAAATTATCCAAAATTTTACACTGATGCTTGGTGACCCAAAAGGCATCGAAAAAACATATGGGAGCAAAAAATCATTTATTTGCAGCGATCTAATGGAGGTCCTAGATCAACCTTCAGGATCAGGATTTAGTATCAGTTTTCAATCCGTGATCAAAATCTGGAGCCAGGATTAGCATCAGGATTTAAATCAATAAGATCTGAAAACATCTTTTGAGATCAGAATCAAGATCCAGGAGCAGAGTCAGCCAAGAGAAGTAACCATAAAAATACAGGATCAAGATCTGGGATCAGTACTAAAATTGCAGCATCAGGATTAAGGCACCAAAATACAGGATCCAGAGTCCGAATTCATAATCCAGGATCAAGATTCAGAATCAGAATCTGTTTCTGATCTCAAGACACAACAATCAGTTCCAGGACCTCTGATTGAGGGTAAAGAACTTCAAAATCTGGAATTGAGATTCAAATCCGTGAATAAGGGTCAGCATTAGAGTTCATTCTTCAGAATTCATTATTCTTCAGAATAAAATATCCAAAATATAGGATAATGTTGAGTTTCTGGAATAAGAACCAGCATAATGGTCCATCAGGGATTTGAATTCTTTATTGAATTTCAATGTCCAGGGTTATAATAAGGACCCAAAATCAAATATCCAGAGTCTGTGATCGAGTTTCGAAAACAGGATTTAAGATCAGGGTTCAGGATCAGCAAAGATCCGAATGAAGAGTTAAAAACTAGGATAGAGGGGGGATCCAAGACCGGGACAAGTATTGAGAATCCGGGTTCAGAATCAGGAGAAGTATCTAGGACTTAGATTCCGGTTAAGAATCTACCATCAGAACTGGATATAGATTTTTCGTTCATAATCAGGATCACTAATTCAATATTCGGGATTGTGGTAAGAATTGTATTTAGGAAGCAAACAAAGTCCAGAATCACACCCAAATTCTATGATCAGAATTTAGGATCAAAACAAAGGATCAGAATCTAGGACAGGACAGGACAGGAAAATGGACGGACGTCAAAAGCAGGAAGGAACAAAGGATTCTCACAAGACTAAGAACGGGGCACACGAGGATGATTCACGGTCATATTCTTGAAGCGAAAGAAGTAACATGTAGTGCTTGTGGTGTAGTGATATCAGTGAAACATTTATTAACAGACTGCCGAAAATACTCCATCCAAAGACAAAATTTTTCAACAGAAGGTGGATTACAAAAAATTTTGGAAAATAACAAGGATAGTGAGAAAAAACTTATTGAATTTCTTAAACAAAGTGAATTGTTCAGTGAAATCTAGTGGAATGTAAAACAGTCGAAACTTTGAAATGAGGGCGAAAGCAATTGGTTAAACCCTCTATAAATAAAGCGTACAAAAAAAAAGAATCTAGGATCACAAGTCAGAGTATAGGATCAGAATCTAGAATCAGGATTGTGGATCAGAATCTAGGATCAAAATCTAGAAACAGAATCTAGGATCAAAATCTGAGGTTAGAATCAAGGACCATCATCAGAATTCAGGATCAGAATCTTAAATATGAATCAAGGATCAAGTTAAGGATCAGAATCTAGGATCAGTATTTAGAATCAGAAACTAGGATCAGAGTCCAGGATCAAAACCAAGGATAAGAATGTAGAATCAGAATTAAGGATCAGAATCTCATATCATAATCTAGAATACTGAGGATGAAAGCTTAAGGTTAATCCCTCAATAAATAAAGCGTATAAAAAAGATAAGAATCTAGGATCAGAATCTGGGATCAGCAATTAGGATTCTAATCTAGGATCAAAACCGAGGATCAGAATCCAGGATCAAAATGTGGGATCAGAATTTAGGATAAGAATTTAGGACCAAAAGTTAGGACCAGATTCTAGGATCAGAATCAAGGATCAGAGTCTAGGATTATGATTAAGAATCAGAAACTAGGATAGGAATACAGGATTCCAATTCAAGATTGGAATCTAGAATCAGTTTTTATTTAGGATCAGAATCTCAGATCAGAGTCTAGGATCAAAATCTACACAGTTAATTTTTGCCTCGATTTCCAGCAAAAAAAAATTGCTGGAAATGTTTAGCAATCCAATTTTTTGCTGGAAACCAGCAATCGGTTTTCTGATTGTTGGATTTTTCAGCATTCGGTTGTGTTCTTGTCATTTTTACTGAAATTCCAGCAATCGGGATTTCAAATTGCTGGACTTTCCAGCAACTGATCTAAATAGTTTGCTGGAAAATCAGCAATCGAGTTGTCATATTTTAATTTTTTTTTTTTTTTTGCGTAAGCTGAAAAAGATGAGAATTTATTTCACGAACTTTGAATAGATTAATCTATTATTCTTATTTTCCTCTATATTATAGCAACCATGGTCTGCAGATATCACGTCAAGGGTGAGTTTTCATTGGATAGGTAGATAAATCATGAAAGATACTAATCAAAATTTTATTTCAGGTGGTCAACACATAATTGAAAAAAATGGAACAATTCTCATTTATTGGTCATCATAGGCAGTCAGTATTCAATACTTAATTTCGAATTAAAATATAAATTTGATACCAAATACAGCCGAATGTTTCAAAAGAAATAGCTGGTTTCCAGCAATCTGGATTGATGATTTACAGCAATTTTAATTGCTGGAATCCAGCACTAATGTTTGCTGATTTTTCCAGCAATTCAAATTGCTGGAAATTTTGCTAGAAAGTCAACGGGACAAAAACCAGCAAAATTTTGCTGGTAGGATCAGAATCTTAGATCAAAATCTTGGATCAGAATCTAGGATCAGAATCTAGAATCTGAATCAAGGATAAAATTTAGGATCAAAATCTAGGATAAGAGTTAAGAATCAGAATCTAGGACCAGAATCTAGGATCAGAATCTAGGATCAAAATATAGGATCAGAATCTAAGATCAAAATCTAGGATCAGAATCTAGAATCAGAATCTGGGATCAGAATCTAGGATCAGAATCAAGGATTAAAATCAAGAATCGGAGTCTTGGATCAGAATTCAGGATGAGAATACAGAATCAGAATCTAGGATCAGAATCTAGAATCAGAATTTAGAATCAGAATCTAGGATCAGATTCTAGGAACAGAATCTAGAATCGGCAAAGTCCTGTGTTTCGTGATCCTGAGGATCTTAATCCTCAATTCTGGTTTTTGCTGAAAGATAAGGGGTCAGCTATACAATCCGTAATCAGACGCTGGAATCAGTATGTAAAATTATGATTCACGATCCAAGATCAGGGTTAGATCTCATGTGTTAGGGTCAGGATCAAGTGTTCCGAATCCGGGAACAAGGTCTAAGATCAAGATTTATGATCCGGGCTCAGGATTAAGATCAGAATCCGCGAGCACAGAGATCTAAAATCATAATTTTGGAATAGAACCAGCAATCGTGGTACGCGTATCAACTTTCAAGATGAGTATACGGTTGCCGGAAAAAAAATTCTTTATTTCGACGAAAAAAACTCTGACTTTCTGTGATTTCACCTTAAAGTTTAAGGCGGGTTATTGTGATGCTTTTTCCAATAATTTGCTGCTTTTTTAGATTTTACTTAAGAAAAATCGATTGACTTACTAATTTTATCATATTTTCCTATTCATAGTTAAAAATCCAAAATTTGAATTGACTTTTAAAAAATTATTTTGAAAAAAAAACTAATGCAATTACAAAATTCTGTAAAATTTGCGAATGCTTTTGAAATTCTGTGTTATGTATCAAAGATTGTGTGATGGAAATTTGCTCAAAACTATGTGAAATTAAAGACTTTTAATTGAGATTTCGGCAACATTAGATAAGTATCGTTATCCGGAACCTTTATTCAAAACCTCACTACAGTATTGGGAATCATGAACCAAGATCCAGGATCATTATAAAAATCATGTTCGAGAATCAGATTCGAGCAGCAGGACCAGTATCTGAGATTCAGAATCCAGGTTCAGGATCCGAATTCGAAATCGGAAACATGAATCAGGATCAAGACCAGAAATCCAAAATCAGAATTTGAAATCAAGATCAAGGATAGGGATCAAGATTGAAATCAGGATCAGCTTCAAGACTACGATCTGGATCATGATTATTATCGCATTCAGTATCATGTTCCGGCTTTGGATCAGGATCACCATTAGGAGCTGAAACTTTTTGGTGTTCATTTTTGTTCATGTTTTTTTTGACAGAATCGCAACATAAAGTGGAATTTACTTCAATAAAAAAATGTAAATGCATTATCGATCAAACATTTTTATCACAAGATACTCTGTTTTGTTGCTTTATTATCCTTGCGGTCATGTGTTATAAACAACATTTCTAATCTTTCTTTTCAAACCCGAAAAATGGGGTTAATCGGGACGATTTTTGGACTAAATATTTCTGTAATATTTCTGTCAAATGATGCTGTTTCAGTACTCGATTTGATTGAGATGGTGTATTTTGTGGGCCAGAATCAAAATGTATCAAAAGAAAAAAAAATAATAGTAAGGGTTTCTCTACTAGCAATTTTCAAACAATTATTTTTGTAAACCCCCCGAAAGGGGTGAGTAGAAATTGGGGCTCATTAATTAAGAAACTCTTTAACTTAAGAACTGTACAAAATCGAAAATGAGTTCTTTTTAGCTTCCATCGTTATAAACTCAAATCACTGCATAGTTTTTTTCAATATTTCCTATTCCCAAACCCTTTTTCATCACCCATATTCGAGGAAATGTTACAGGTGGTGCCTAACTTCAGGGGCAAAACTACTCAAGAAAATTTAATATTTTTATTTCTAGGTTTCCAGCAAAAACTGAAAGCTATATTCTTCTTGCATCACTTTGAAAGTAAATTTTCTTCAATTTTACAGTATTTTTCACAAACTGGGGGACACAAAACTTTTATTGACATGTCCCGCTTAACTCCACGAAAAAAGAGCCAAAAAATGTTTTGCTAAAATGTGTCACCTTTCGAAGCAGGTTGAATAATTTTTTTTCTTTTTTTCCAAATTCATGTTGAAAAAGTTCTTCGCCATAAATCAAACTTGTAAACATGTCACATCACTATTTGAAGGGATGATAAAAAAACACAGCAATGATCAATAAACATTTTGATCCTGAAAGAAAACAAAATGTGTAGATCGCTTGGTATTTGGATCAAAATATTTTTTCCAATTTGCGTCCCGATTCACCAATAAGCTCCTATTCACCCCATTTTACGGTACATACCAACTTAGTAAGGGTGTTGAGAAGAGTTTTCAAAGAAATCTTCAGAAAAAAATTAGTTTAAAAATAGTTGTGTTTAAATTCTTTAAATAAATTTCTTATCGTGACAGATGTTCAACTTTCAACGTTATATCTTTAGGATCGATAAACGGAATGAAATCCTTAAAAAATGTTGGTATATTTATAATCAATTATTGATAGAACCGGGATGTTCACCTAATCTCCTCACATTTGTCCAAACTTAGCATTAAGCACAACCCTCCTCACCGAAACGCTGAAGCAATTCAACAACCTCCCAAGGACCAATTCGCTTCGGGGGGTGATTTTCTATCACTCTGCCTCCGATTGCTATCCCAAATGGCGGTACGCGCGCACCATTAACCTTATCCGTCTTTAAAGGAAATTTTTCAGCCAGAAAAAACGACATTTAATAGTAAAATAGCAAAAAAAAGACCATCACCAAGTCCTCGGAGACCACCAACCATGACGGATGCAAAATGCTCTCTTGGTTTTTTTTTCTTACCTACAACTTTTTTTTCCTATTTCTCCTAGCCATTCAAGCTGCTTTCCTTGTATCGACGATTCCATTTTTTTTCTCTCAATTTCAAATTCTGTTCCCAGAGGCAACATCCCGAAAATTGAGTACAGATAGTCATATTCGAAATTGAACGACTTAGGACAATGCCCAAATCAGTCCTCAGCCTATCGTTCTAGAGGGATGTTTAAAAAAAACTTTAGATTGATCCAGGCGAAAAGAAAAAAATCGCCACCACCATCGCCAGCCACCAAAATCCAATAGGGCCAAGGGCATTACTCATCTGGTTTTCCTCTAACAATGGGAGGGTAATGAAATATTGAAATAAGTTTTTTTCACCTTCATTCATTTTCGTTAATTTTAACTTCAATACGTAGGGACAAGTTTTTTTTCCCTGGACGGAACATCGCTTCGTAAAACTGCCATTAACTGCAAAAGCGAAAAAAAAATTAATCTCATTCGGCCATGAATTGTGTATATTTATGATTTTAGGCAGAGACAGCAAAAAAAAGTTATAATCTTATCTAGAACTCATTTTTCCTATCCTAATCGAAGAATCGGGATGAGCTAGGAAGTACAGAAAAAACTTTTGATTTGAGACCAAAAAAATCGTCCAAACAAATAAAACACGCGCCTCTTAAGGGGAAATTCAACACCAAATGCTTGACGAGGCAGTTAGTTGTCGTGGTATAATTTCCCTTGTTGCCACTACGAGCGTTGCAGCGCACCCCTCGATGCGCTCGCTGTTGTTATCAAATCATATTGAAGGGTGCAATTTAATGAGAGTTTTGGCGATCTTTAAATCGCATTTCTATTTAAAACATAATTTAATGCCTTTACATGATAAACTTACGTTTTAAAAAATTATTTTGAAATATTCGATTTAATTGTAGTTTTTATGGTTAACTAGCTGAGCCAATAAACTTCGCTTCACCTTTAACTTAATCAATCGTTATTTATGTTTAGCTTCATCCACATGTCCTTAACTTCTTCGTGCTCGTAAATCAATTTTTATGAAAATAGTCTTAAAGTCAATCGAGTTGTCCCATCCATTTTAGGTTGATTTCATATTAGGCTTCTTCACGATATATCAAAGAAATGCGAAAAAAACGCACATTCAATTGCAAATAACTCATCACAGTCAACTCGTATCGCATCACAATCTTGTACAAACTTGATTGTCATTATTTAAACTATAATTCTTGAAATTCTGAGCTCTCTAGCATACTGGAAACATATTTAACAAAATAAAGAGTGAAAGTATGTCGATTTTTCATACATGTTGCCAAAAATCTCCTCACAAATTTCAAGTCGTTTGCGCCAGCTCATGCTTCTGGCAAATGACCTGAAACCATCTGAAAGTCATTTTTTCACCTAAATGCACCAACCTAGTTGGTGCCGCGTAGAATATAAGGATTATTTTTGCTATGGGCCAAAATTCAAAAAATTCAACTACATAAAAAATAAAAAAAGAATAAAATAAAAAAAAAATACAAAAATGACAAAAATTTACAAATTGTCAAAAAACTCAGAAAGAAAAAAATTCGACATTGTCAAAAAACTCAATATGACCGTAACTTCGTATCTTATTAGGCAACAAAGTTATCAGCAGTTGAATAAGGGTATGTCTTTAGGCATTTATAAATTGGCTTGGTTCCCAGCCAAACAAGAATGGTGTTGGTTTTTTAGAACAAAATATTAGATTTTGCCTATAAAAACCTAAAAGTTCAATTTTACTCATGTAAACGTTACTTGAAAGTTCTGCAGTTCTGCAGTTCTCTTGATGTATGATTTTTTTTCTTACTGGAAGTTCCGAGATAGCGATCAAAACTTTAATCGATGAAAATTTAGAAAAACTGTCTTAGAATGCAATCTTAAGCCACTCGACTAGTTACCAACCCTTCCGTTTATTAGATGACCTAAGCGAAATCAAATAGAAACCATGATAGTCTATGATAAATTAGTCAATTTAAATCACAATTTATGGAAGCATTCTTAGGGAAGCGATGCTCAGCACGATGATATCGCGACGCGTAGTCTAGTTAGCTATTCGAAGTGGCGAAGATCTGGATTAGACTCAAAGCAGCCATAACTCGTCCGATTGGAGGTTTATGCTCTCACTCTAGACTCTAGACTAGAACAGTGCAGTGTCATCCGAGTCTGACTTAAACTTGGAGACCGTGATTTGGCGAGATTGAAAATGATTAGCCGCCTTGTCATACATTTGAGTGGCGATGATTCGATGAGCGTACAAGCATCAAGCAAGTTGCGCAAATATGCAATAGGTACGAATCTTATTAGCCAGTCGGTCCTGCAGATGTTGATCGTGGTTGAGATCAACCGGGTTGGCTTCTCAAATTGAGCTTCGGAATGCGATGCGTGGGAGGAATCGGATTCAATAGGGATTGCGACGCCTCGTTTAAGTAGGATCTCGATTTGTCTTTGTGAATATTTATCTCTTCACTCTGGAAAGTTCAACTAGAACGGAATGTTTCCTCGGCTTACCTCTCTTGGAGATCGCTGATGAGTGTCAATTGGCGCGAATGGGATCTATATGGTTGTTTATGATGGAGGGACATTTGGCGATCCACTTCGATAGAGGTCAGTTGATATGGTTTCAATTAGTTTCAATTTCAGTTTCGGAAGCGTTACGCTTTTATCTGAGTGCGTGATTGTGCTCCGCCCCCCTTCTATTTTTCGAAATTGAACGAAACCATTTCGAGTCGGTAAAACACCTCATTTATCGCTAATTGCTAAATTAACTAAACTCGCCACCATTTGTATCTGAAATCCCGTGCTGAGACTCCAAACAGATGTAACAAATTAGCTTCCATTAAAGTAATTTCGCTAAAAACTTTAACACCTTCTTGTCTAGCTAAGGGGGGGTTATGCGCGTCTTGAGAAAAGCAGGCTTGAGAGATCAAGAGCTGAAAAAAAATCCATCAGAGTAGGCGACGCCACGCATAAGCTAAACTCGAATAGATATCTTTGGGTAGTTTTTTTTCCTTCCATTTGTTCGCGCTTGTTTTTTTTAGGAATGTTTCGCCGTCTGCCCAGAGCCTACTCAGACTGTCAAGTATCGCGCTCTTTGACTTCACCCGACCGCAGAAAGTTTTGATTAACTGTTTGTTTTCCCGGATCGTGGATTCGGTCATTGCACAATTGCTAATTTCAGTCGGGTTTCGGTTTCTTTCAATCCGAAGACGTTCTTTTCTTCCACCCCGGGTCGTTTCGTGGTCTTTGGTGACCAAATTTGGCGACCCTACGGAAGCGGAACCCTTATGTTGTTGGTGGTCTTGCACTCGAGTTGATACAGAACTTCTTCAGATGTTTACACTTTTTTGCCTGTTTGTTTCAAAAAGGCGGCGAAAAGAAATATGTTCCGGCTCGCATCCACATGCATGGAAAAAGTTCAAAGTTTTCGAGAACCTCCTCCAGCTTTCCCGCCATTCATCCGATCCGGGTGTGTTGCGTTAAGTGTTTTTTGACAGGTCCCAATAAATAACCGCCATTATTGGTCGCCGCTGCCGCCATTTTTCCCGTGCATTGAACAAGCATGGAGTTTGAGAGTGCATTATTTTATCGCAGTAAGCCTCGAAAAAAAATGAAACATCGATTCAGTACACTCCAAATATTGGTTGGTAGGTATATATTGCAAAAATGACAAAAATAACAAAAATGACAGAAATGACCAAAATGACAAAAATGACAAAAATGACAAAAATGACAAAAATGACAAAAATGACAAAAATGACAAAAATGACAAAAATGACAAAAATGACAAAAATGACAAAAATGACAAAAATGACAAAAATGACAAAAATGACAAAAATGACAAAAATGACAAAAATGACAAACATGACGAAAACGACAAACATGACAAAAATGACAAAAATGACAAAAATGACAAAAATGACAAAAATGACAAAAATGAAAAAAAGGACAAAAGTGACAAAAATGACAAAAATGACAAAAATGACAAAAATGACAAAAATGACAAAAATGACAAAAATGACAAAAATGACAAAAATGACAAAAATGACAAAAATGACAAAAATGACAAAAATGACAAAAATGACAAAAATGACAAAAATGACAAAAATGACAAAAATGACAAAAATGACAAAAATGACAAAAATGACAAAAATGACAAAAATGACAAAAATGACAAAAATGACAAAAATGACAAAAATGACAAAAATGACAAAAATGACAAAAATGACAAAAATGACAAAAATGACAAAAATGACAAAAATGACAAAAATGACAAAAATGACAAAAATGACAAAAATGACAAAAATGACAAAAATGACAAAAATGACAAAAATGACAAAAATGACAAAAATGACAAAAATGACAAAAATGACAAAAATGACAAAAATGACAAAAATGACAAAAATGACAAAAATGACAAAAATGACAAAAATGACAAAAATGACAAAAATGACAAAAATGACAAAAATGACAAAAATGACAAAAATGACAAAAATGACAAAAGACAAAAGACAAAAATGACAAAAATGACAAAAATGACAAAAATGACAAAAATGACAAAAATGACAAAAATGACAAAAATGACAAAAATGACAAAAATGACAAAAATGACAAAAATGACAAAAATGACAAAAATGACAAAAATGACAAAAATGACAAAAATGACAAAAATGACAAAAATGACAAAAATGACAAAAATGACAAAAATGACAAAAATGACAAAAATGACAAAAATGACAAAAATGACAAAAATGACAAAAATGACAAAAATGACAAAAATGACAAAAATAAAAAATGACAAAAATGACAAACACGAAAAAACTTCAAAAATTTTTTTTAAATTTTTAAATTGATCACATTTCCTATTGGAAATTTTGACAAATTTGACAATTTTGACAATTTTGACAACTTTGACACTTTTGACAATTTTGACAATTTTGACAATTTTGACAATTTTGACAATTTTGACAATTTTGACAATTTTGACAATTTTGACAATTTTGACAATTTTGACAATTTTGACAATTTTGACAATTTTGACAATTTTGACAATTTTGACAATTTTGACAATTTTGACAATTTTGACAATTTTGACAATTTTGACAATTTTGACAATTTTGACAATTTTGGCAATTTTGACAATTTTGACAATTTTGACAATTTTGACAATTTTGACAATTTTGACAATTTTGACAATTTTGACAATTTTGACAATTTTGACAATTTTGACAATTTTGACAATTTTGACAATTTTGACAATTTTGACAATTTTGACAATTTTGACAATTTTGACAATTTTGACAATTTTGACAATTTTGACAATTTTGACAATTTTGACAATTTTGACAATTTTGACAATTTTGACAATTTTTACAATTTTTACAATTTTTACAATTTTTACAATTTTTACAATTTTGACAATTTTGACAATTTTGACAATTTTGACATTTTTGAAAATTTTGACAATTTTGACAATTTTGACAATTTTGACAATTTTGACAATTTTGACAATTTTGACAATTTTGACAATTTTGACAATTTTGACAATTTTGACAATTTTGACAATTTTGTCAGTTTTGACAATTTTGTCAGTTTTGACAATTTTGTCAATTTTGACAATTTTGACAATTTTGACAATTTTGACAATTTTGACAATTTTGACAATTTTGACAATTTTGACAATTTTGACAATTTTGACAATTTTGACAATTTTGACAATTTTGACAATTTTGACAATTTTGACAATTTTGACAATTTTGACAATTTTGACAATTTTGACAATTTTGACAATTTTGACAATTTTGACAATTTTGACAATTTTGACAATTTTGACAATTTTGACAATTTTGACAATTTTGACAATTTTGACAATTTTGACAATTTTGACAATTTTGACAATTTTGACAATTTTGACAATTTTGACAATTTTGACAATTTTGACAATTTTGACAATTTTGACAATTTTGACAATTTTGACAATTTTGACAATTTTGACAATTTTGACAATTTTGACAATTTTGACAATTTTAACAATTTTGACAATTTTGACAATTTTGACAATTTTGACAATTTTGACAATTTTGACAATTTTGACAATTTTGACAATTTTGACAATTTTGACAATTTTGACAATTTTGACAATTTTGACAATTTTGACAATTTTGACAATTTTGACAATTTTGACAATTTTGACAATTTTGACAATTTTGACAATTTTGACAATTTTGACAATTTTGACAATTTTGACAATTTTGACAATTTTGACAATTTTGACAATTTTGACAATTTTGACAATTTTGACAATTTTGACAATTTTGACAATTTTGACAATTTTGACAATTTTGACAATTTTGACAATTTTGACAATTTTGACAATTTTGACAATTTTGACAATTTTGACAATTTTGACAGTTTTGACAATTTTGATTATTTTGACAATTTTGACAATTTTGACAATTTTGACAATTTTGACAATTTTGACAATTTTGACAATTTTGACAATTTTGACAATTTTGACAATTTTGACAATTTTGACAATTTTGACAATTTTGACAATTTTTACAATTTTGACAATTTTGACAATTTTGACAATTTTGACAATTTTGACAATTTTGACAATTTTGACAATTTTGTCAGTTTTGACAATTTTGACAATTTTGACAATTTTGACAATTTTGACAATTTTGACAATTTTGACAATTTTGACAATTTTGACAATTTTGACAATTTTGACAATTTTGACAATTTTGACAATTTTGACAATTTTGACAATTTTGACAATTTTGACAATTTTGACAATTTTGACAATTTTAAAATTTTTGACAATTTTGTTAATTTTGACAATTTTTAAAATTTTGACAATTTTGTCCATTTTGACAATTTTGTAAATTTAGATTCTTTTCTTTTTTGGTTTGAGAGTTGCGATTTAATAGGGCGGTGGGGTTCTGAATAATTTTGCAATAGATCGTGGGCCTTTGTTTCTTTATCTGATCAAGAAAGATGATAAATTTTATAACTCTTTTATTCAAAACAGTGAAGCAGTGAACTTAATTCCCCGATCATTGGTCTTATTTGGAAAGCCATTCATGGCAGGGAGAGGCGGGATGATCAGATCATCAACGCCATCACCAGCACTCCAAAGAGCGTCACAGTCCAGTGGGGTGCAGATTTAAAATTCTAATTAACTTTGGGCGCTCACAGACACAGAACTAGCGCGTTGATTGTTCAGCCAACCGATGATTCAGAGTTGATAGAATTGGGACCTTTTGTAAGCTTTTAGCGGCTGCGGGAAGTTTTGTCTTGTTGAGATTGAAAATCAAAAGAACCAAGTTGAAGACAATTTCAGGTGGTCGTTTTAGGGTTGGTGTAACAGAAACGATTTGAATTACTGCTTCAGTCTTATCTTTTTGAGTTTAAACATTAGTTTGTTGCTACTCCAACTGAAGGAAGAGTCTTTGTTTCAAATTAAAGGTCACACCATTTGTCAGAAAGTTTTCCACAACGAAAGTTTCCTTAATCATGATATCAACTATATGATTGCCAGGCAAGCTAATCGATCGAAAATCGTGATAACAATCCTGAATGTATCTTGCGACATCTTTTTTCACTTCTCAGTATTCTGAATCAATAAACCCAGAAGCGGAAAAAGGAGGGGATTAAGTCAGGCGCACCGTAACATCTTGCTTAGCATGGTCGACAATTTTGTCTTCAGAAACGAATCTCTCAAGACTTACAAACTTCCCCCGAAAACCTCCGGCTTCTGAAAACTTCTGTCCACAAAGAAGAGAGAAGGAGCTTTCGGAAGCTACTCTGCACATTCCGAACTGTCATCTAAGGAGGCGCTGCCGTGCTACTGCAAACTGAAGGTAGCGAATCCAAGCAGCCCGAGACAAAGATCTTCACGTTTCGGAGCACTTTTCCAGGGTAGGGATTAGTGCACACACATGGTCGGTGTTTTGTTTTTTTCTCGTTAACATCTTCTTTCACTTCTTCTTTACCGTTGCATCTTTCCCATCGGGAGGAAGTGAGAAAATTTGTCGTCGCCATCGCCATGGTAGTCGTCGGCGTCGTTGCAGCATGGAGATGGAATCATAAAGCTTGGCGAAAATAAAAATACATTATCCAATATTTATTGTGTGCTCTTTTTTCACTTTCGACCGGGAGCCGAGGAAAACTTTGCGGAAGGTTACATACTTCTTGGAGCTGCCAGCGTTAAGAATATATGGGAATTGATGACTGCTTCAACACTGGTAGCTCACGTTGGGCGAGGTGAGAGTGAGGAGTGAAGGGAGCAATCGGAGAGAGGTCATCACACAGCTTCCCCGTTTCTCATTGGTGACCTCTGATGGGACATGTTTTTGTTGTTGTCACTATAGTCTGTACGGGAAAAGGGAAGCAAAATTAACAACTGCAGCGTGAAGCAATGACATGGGACATATTTTGCCGTTGAAGGATTTGTTTCGATCCCCCGGAATTAGTGAGGAACATGGTGGAAAGGAAGCGAATTCGGGGAGGGTAGTTTATAAAAATTTATAGACACTTTTCGCGTTTGCTTCTCTTCAACGGCACACAACAGAATAATAAAAGCGAATTGTTCCCGAAGCACCAGTAAAACAATTTTTTGGTCAATCGGAAAAATCCACAATCGGTTAACGCCCTATTTCGGTAGTTGAGTTCAATCAGCAACGGTTTGTTTTATTTTTCCATTTTGTGGATCAGCAAAAATCTACAAAGAATCTGTTCGCGAGTCAAAAGCTGCCGCACTTTTGGCGGACTGAAATAGCACTCCCAAAAACTTTGTGCTTGGCCGAGCAGGAAAGTTCAATCGGAAACAGGTTGAAGCAAATCCGCATATAAATAAACTGGAAGATTTTCGGTTTAGTGAATGTGGATTTGTATCAGTTTTTTTGATTGATGGTGTTAATCCATTAGTTTTGTATTTTATTACCGAGGAAAAGGGAAGGAATCCTGGTAAAAAGATTCATAATTGAACACGAAAAGGAACATTTATTAGAAATTCATAAATATGACGTTAGTTAAAAAGGTATGAAGAACTTGTAGAGTGTATCGGATAAAGTGCAATAAACTTTACTTTGATCTTTCATGTAGTTGAATATAGCATTTTGCAAATGGTGAAGCAATTGAAATACGCGTATGATTAAGTTAACGTGTGACGGTGGAACAATACATTTTATCTATGTTACAACCTGGTGCAACCCCAGAGTTCGCTTTTGGGGGGAGTGATTTAAGAAATTTTCAAAAATCGATCTATTGAAGAAATTATAATATCTAGTGAAGAACGATTCATTTTGAAAGTGTGAGGGGGAGTGCTGCACACCGTTCTTCTCCATAAATTTGCTCTCATTGAACCGAATAAAAATTTGAGAAGAAATTTACACTTTCTTACCTATTTTCTATATAATCTTATTTCTAATATTAATAAATTAAAAATTTTAACTCTTTTGTTTCAAGACATAGAGCTTCTTATCCTACGTAGAGAAAGTGCAAAGAAAATGTCCCCAACTTATGGGGTTCGAACGAAAAAGTTTTCTTGCCGATACCGGGTATCGAACGCAGTACGCCTGGCATCTCAAAACCAGACTCGCACCAGCCTATCCGCTAGACCAGGGGTGAGCAAAATTTTGATCCAATGTTTTGGGCCAATTCAAATTTGAAAGTTTTTCAGCGGGCCACACTCAAAATAACGTTTATCAAATAATTAACAGAGCTTTATTTTTAACAACAGTTTTTTTTACCAATACAAATCAGAAAAAAAGAAAGATACAACTTATTGTTGATCTTAAAAGAAACCGAAATTTATCAATTTAATTGATTTGAACTCCTTCGCAAACATTCTTCCAAATAGAGACAAGATTTATCAACTTTGTTATCGAAAACGAAAACTTTTGAAGGCCTTCCTGGTTTATTAAAAAAGTTTTAACTGTTTTCTGAAAAAAATCTTTTTTTGCTAAACCGGTGATACGTTTTGTAACAAAGCTTTTGTCATCACTTCCATTGAAAGGTTTAAATCTCAGCGATTTATTTTAGTTACAATATTTTTTTTAGGAAACCACTATCTTCTTAGTTAAATACGTTGAATTTTTATTGAAATTTTTTGACTTTGATTCCATTTTTCTTGGAGCATTTAGAGAAGTTTTTTTTAATTTATAAAACCAGTGAAAAAAACAGTATTCATAAACTATTGGGGTTAAACTAACACCTCGTGGGGTGATCGGCACCTGAATTTGGTAATCAATTTTTTTCAACATAATCTAAACCGATTTACATCCAAAACCGCTCAATGAAAGATATTATTATTCTGTACGATGCAGATAAATATGGCATTTATCAAATTACCAGTTCCGGTTTTTTAAGCCTAAACTATGAAAAATATTTCATCCGAAGACTGCATCACCCTAAAAAGAGTTACCCCATTTTTGAAGTTTAATAACTTTTTTAGCATAAGTCGAATCGAAATGCAGTCTTCGGATGAAATATTTCTCATATTTTAGGCTTCAAGAGGCGTTTCAAAAGAAATCGGCCGAAGGGGACCAAAGTGATTTATGAAAAACTGGATTTTCATGTTCCTCTCGAACAAAATGTCTCAAAAAGCTATACAAATTTCAGGCTTGTTGAGCGACCCCTTCTCGTGATACGATCTGGCCCAAATTTGGCATGAGACCTTGTACTAGGCCTAGGATCAATTAAAACGTGCAGCGCATAAAATATCACAAGCTTGAATTTTCTCATTCAAATTTGGGGCAGTTTAATGTCCAGGGTAACATTTTTTTTAATCATTTTTATAGATGCTTGTCCATTAAACAGGATGGTTTTAAATTGCCCATATCTTGAATACATGGAATTTCTAATGTCTTAAGACATGAACACATGGAATGACCAGTTTTCTGAATTGATTTATTTCCTTCATGTGACACCTCTACTCACTAGTTTCGAACTTGCCACCTTCCTCGACATATGATCCTGTAATGTGGTCCTGGGGATTTCAAAAGTCTTGGAGGTTCTTTTGACAGAAGTCCCACAAGCAATAGCTTCTTTCGCAAGGATAAGGCTCTTTTAGGTCCAACTATTACGGATAGTTTTTCTTCGGTACTTGCCAGGCATCTGAAATAGGAGAAAATATGTTTTAGGAACACCTAACTATCCACAAAGTTTGCCGGGCTTACCCCACGCAAAGAGTGATCCCCACAACATGCATAATTTTTATAATAAAATTTGTACCACCTTAAAAATTTATCTTACCTCAACTCGAATCTCAGCGATAACCAACAAGGAAAGATACCTACTGCACACCAACAACAACGGATTTAGAGCTTTTTCACGAACTCCAGCTGCCAAAAATTACAGTCGCTGATGCACAACAGCGGCTCTCCGGATCGATTTGTTCATTATTTTCACGTTTGACGTTGCGCAATGTGTTTGATGTATGTCAATATGTCTAAAATTAGAAATACTAACATGTGCATTGTTTAAAAACACTAAAAACTTTGGTTTTCAAGTAAAACTCCGAGGGTGAAAGTCTAACCCTCAGTGACGGACTTACCCCCGGATCCCTTAAAACCCCTATCTAACAATAGTAGTTTAAAAAACTGATCTTAAGAAACTCTCAAATAACTTTCAAAATACAACCTCTACAACTATGCTCTGAATAGAGATAGAGTTTTCATATTTTCAGCATGATCAATCTGGAAAAATTTGACAATTTGTTAGAAATTATTGAACACTCTTAAGTAATTTTTGATATAATTGTTGTAAGTGAAACATGGCTTTTGAACCAAAATTGTTTCTGGATACACTCCTGGATTTCTGGATACACTCCTTTTTTCTCTTGCCGCGTTATTGATGTGCGCGGCATTTACAGACCACCATCATTTCCTTTTAATGTGTTTCATGACAACCTAGAGTCACTGTTGTCTTCCGTTCCCAACAATCATTCTTTTTTTATTGTAGGTGACCTTAATATTCCTGTTAATTTGGAAAATAAGAATACTGATGATAAAGCTCTCCTTGAATCCTTTGGATTTATTTGCTCAAATACCCATACTACAAGACCTAATAGCAAAACATTTTAGACCACGTAATTTGTAAGTACACCGACATAACACATATAAGAAACGATACCATTTTCACCGAAATTAGCGATCATTATCAAATAGAAACGACCTTTGATCTCCAATCCGAAAAATGAAGTATAACTTTAAAAAAAAACTATAATCAATTTCTCCCAACTGAATGAGATATTTGAAAATCTTAAGAGGAATTAATACCAGATGATGCAGACTGCTGAATTCATAACATAATTTCCACCTATAACTCTTTGCACTCATCTTGTTCCAAAAAAGTTAAAAAAACTGTTTAAATTAAAGGAAATAATTGTCCGTGGTTAAGTTTTGATCTAAGGACCCTTAACGGAATAAAACATAATTATTTTAAAAGAGTAAAAAACATCCAAAAAATCTACATTTGAAAGAAATGCTAACCCACATTTCCTAAAAAGTAGACCTTTGCAAAAGAAATTGTAAAAGATCCAACAACGAAAATATTCTGAGTAGCACGCCAGATTCAAAATTATGGAAAAAATGTCAACTTTATGCTCGAAAGATCACAAAACAAGTCTGAAATTACCCTAAGAGTTGGTTATTCCTTTCTAGAAAACCAATATGAAGTATGTAACCGTAAACAATTACTTCACCAGTATCAGAAAATCTCTCGTAAACAACATTAACGTAGACTCAAGTTTTAGTTTCAGTGAATGACGTCACTTTAGTCATCGAATCGATTTTACAACAAAAAAAAGCAGTGGTCCTGACAATATTTCATCACAGGTGCTTAAACATCATAGTATACATTTCGCAAAAAAATTCTCGGAATGATTCAACAAGATTTTAGAGATAGTAACCTACCCTGAATGTCTCAGACAGATAGAGTTATTCCGATATACTCTCGATGTAAATAACTTCCGTTCCATATCAACTTTGGGCATTTTTAGTAAGGTTTTCGAAAGGCTTTTAATAACCAGAATGAACAGCTTTCTGAACGAAAATAACGTTTTCAAGTTTACAATCTTCTGATATGGGTTAAAATCTGGATCAAGTACGCTAACAGCTATCTGCGGTTTGCTTGATTCTGTAATTGAAAAAATAGATGCCAAAAAATGTGAGGGACTATTCCTAGACCTTAAGAATGCCTTCGACACTCTCAATCATGGTAAACTACTGAAAAAATTGGAGTGTTATGGCATGAGAGGTCTAGCCAACAATCTTATTTATACGCAGCTACTTGAATAACAGGAAACAATTTGTCATCTTAGGTAAGGCAGCTCTAGAGAGCTTGGAAGTTGGTGTCGCTCAAGGCAGAAATATAGGACCTTAACTGTTTTTACTATACATCAATGATCTCAGCAAATTACCGCTGTATGGTATACCTGGTTTATTTGCTGAAGATACAGCCTTATTTTATCCTGAAAACTGTCCTAATGCTGTTATCACCAACATGGAGGAAGGTAAAACACTCATTCACAAATATTTTTCAGCTAACCTAACCGATCTCAATATGTTCAATACAACTATAGAGAGGGTTAACAACTTCAAGTATGAATAATTCTAGACGAATCTCTGTTATAGTTCTGCCACGTTGATCAACTACAAAAAAATTCATTCCTGAGCAGAGTTTTATGGAGGGTAAAAGCTTTTGTTTTCTACACTCCCGTTTATACTATTTAATAGCTGTTTGGGGCAGAACGTCGTTATCCCTTGTATCTCGTCTACAAACCCTTCAAAATCGTTGTCTGAAAACCATAATCAATTTTCCATTTCTCTATCCAACCAATTTAATTTATTCTAATCATTCTCGCAGTATATTACCTCTCTCCATACTTTGTGATCTACAAACTATAACCTTTGTTTTTGATAACTTAAACTCTTCAAACAATAAGCAAAATTTAAGATTAAATGCGGGTTTGCGATATCACAATACTCGTCAATCTCATTCATTTGATGCGCAGTACAAGTTCAACTTGTTTTGGCCAACGTCGAATTTCCTTCATTGATCCAACAAAATTCAACAGCCTTCCTGAAGAAATTAAAAACTGTTCCAACAGAAACATTTTTTAGACCAAATTTATGCAGTACTTCTTAGTTTCTTTTCTAGTTTTTTTCATAGTATCAATAATAAATCTTTGAAAAGATATGTTCTTCCACACAAATATTTTATATTCCATTAGGTATAACATTTCCTCTCATTTGATAATCGCTTTGAAAGTTTCCACCATTTTTAAAAATATCTCGCATTTTCAAGTATTAAGTTTTTTCTTGTTTCGCTACCAGACATGCTGAAAACAGTTAGCGTCCATCACCAGGGGGCTCAAGTCGAGTTTTTGGTGGTGTGGTGGGCCGCTAAGAAAAAAAAATCAAAATTTCATATTTTTGATTATTCAACAACTTTATAGAAAACAATAAAATTCTATCTCTTGAATCAAAAAAGTTAGAATTTTTAATTTATTCATAGTATATTAAGAAAATTTTTAGATGCTGTCAAATTATAAAGCATATTTGGAGAAGCGAATATTCTGAAGACATTTTGAAGCTTAAATGAATACAAAGGCGCTAGTAAAAAAGTTCCACTTTTCGCCCTTTTAAACCACTGTGCAGCATACGGTTCATCCTCTCCGCGACATCGTTTTGCTGCAGCGTGTACGGACAAGTCGTTCGATGCTGGATACCCTCGCGCGCCAGAACCTTTCGGAAGCCTCGGTTTGCGTACTCCGTCCCATTTTTGGTACGCAGGTCCTTCAAATTCTTGCCGCTTCGCCGTTCAGCATTGGCCATGAAACTTCTTCAAAGCCTCAAGTGCCTGGTGTTGCACACGAGAAAATTGACCACACTAAATAGATAAACACGGGAAATAGCCAAATCTCTATCTTGGCAACCGGTGCATAGATTTCCTAACAGTCCAATCTTGGTCTTTGTGAACATCCTTTCGCAACCAATCGAACTTTGTAGCGACCATCGTCCTTCACGGTGAACACCCACTTAGGCAGAATGGGTTTCCTGTGACCCGGGGTCAAGTTGACCGCTTCCCAAGTCTTGTTCTCCTTCAGGGATGTCATCTCTTTGCGGAAGGCGACTTTCCAGGGAATCTCAGTAATTCCGGCGCTTCAGTTCAGTGATGTTCTGAGCTCATCAACAACAGCGGCTAAGTACGTTAGCCACGTGGCGTTGTGTAGTTCCTCTTGTTCGCTGACTTCGTCTCAGGAGTGAAGGATTCTTGGTCATCATCGTCATCGTCCGGGAACTCCACGCTGCTCTAGTACTCGCCTTCGCCGTGATCGTCAACAACCTAACTGTTAACCACAGACCGCTCGAATGTATTTTCAGGTGCATGAGCATCGTACACATCGGCTAACAGCTCAAATGTGACGGCCTCACGCTGGTTTTATCGAAGACCACGTTGCGGTGAATCCCGATGGATCGGCTCGAACAATTTCAAAGCCGGTATCCGATATTCGCGTAGCTCACGAATACCAGACGTTTTGATTTTGGATCAAACTCGATGTCTGAGTCGCATATGCCATTGTCTGACTGCTGCCTGACTTCCAAGTAACACTTCCGCCTGACTTTAGGGCTCAGGAGTTTCCTTGGGCAAAAACTACCCTGGAAACTCAAACTTGACTTGCTTTCCAAGAAAAGAAACTCTTTTCCCGTTTTCTGTCCACTTTCTGACCGAAAGATGATTTTCTTCGAGCTCTGGAAACACAAGATCATTGTATAGCATAATTAGGACAATTGACTTCCCATCTCAACCTTACTGTTCAAACGCAACCTCTTTGAGCCGTTAACGCCTTTTCTCGATGTCTCCGAGTACTCCTGATATTCAGTAGCATGGGGTGATTGAAGTCGCTGACTACTAACCATAGCCCAAACCACCTTCTCGAAAGATCCAGAAATTGCTTCCAGTTGTGTTTGAGCATGCTTACAGCAGTGCACAACCAGAGCACGAGTGTAACCCTCTCGACTAGCAAATACATTCAATTCTTTCAGGTTTTTTCTCGAGGTGGGCCTTTGGACCAGCGTACTTGGGAACGGGTTCCCAGGCTCGACCACTGGCGGCACCACCCGGCTTGCCTGGGGCATCTCGCTGCCTGGTGGTCTTCTGGCTAGTCCCTATGGCTGGTTCCTCTGGCTACTGGCCCTCTTCCTGGTCTGGTAAACTTGAGTTGAGAGTACCCCTCTTACTAACTCGTTTTTCCAAAATCCAGACGCATCTGGGTCCATAACCTGTTGAAATGATTAATCAGCGAATGTTTCAATGGTGGAATTGAGTTCATCTTTAATCCCTTCGTTTGTCAAGTTTTTAAATAACTACTTATAACATAAGCGATAGTTATTTGCATTACTACACATTAATGTTCTCAATTATGTGTGATATTCTGAGCTATCTACCCAGAATATTAGGCAATACTGCTGTATTACCACGAACCCAACTTGAGTAGCTCGACTTGGCCGAGTGATGATGAAAATATTTGTACTGTCATCATCATCATCATCATTCTATTGTTGGGCAATGATCAATAGCGAATTGATGCAAAGCAAATGAGGACCAAAAAACCTGTTTTGGTTACGTCGCGATTGCTGCAGATATCCTTCTGTAGGATCGGACCGATCCTAAACTTTTTTGCTCAGGAGGATCCGAAACGAGATCATAAGTTCAACAGCACTAAAACTTTTCTAGTTAAAAAAAATAATTAAATATAGTCTACATATAAAATATCAAATAACATTCACTAGCCTCAACAATAAAGCGTTTATAATTTGATTTAAAATAAAGAGGTTAAAGTACTCTTAATCTATAAAATTGATTACTCTCCTTTGTGTTTGAAAAAATGCAACACTTTGTTTTGTGAATTACTTTTTAATGTATGTATGGAAAATTTCAAAATTTTCAGTGAAGTTATTTAGTAATGTAATGCTGTAATGTACAATTTTTTGTGATGTTCTATGAAGTGGTTTTTGAGATAGCGTCCAGTGAAGAATTTCGTCGACTTTAATTTTTGGCCACTACGTGCGTAGGGTGGTCGGATTTACCGGTTTTTTTCAAATCCGGTGTTTCGGTATTTGTAATTTATAAAACCGATAAAACCGGTAAAACCGGCATTTTTGCTGATAATATCGAATTCATGAAAAGGTTTCGTCTAATTGTAGTAGTAATGGCATAAAATGCTCAGAATTTATAACGCAATAGATTTAGCAACATTTCCAATGAAAAAAGATGGTATTGTGCCTTTAAATTATCCCTTTGTCATAAATCTATCATCATCCTCATGGTAATCATAATATTTATAACCATCATTTTATTATTATAATGTCGCTGTGAGGTTGCGGAAATTCTAGAAGTTTCATGTTAATTTCAACGATTTTTTTTCTTAGACTCTGTAAAACAGTTTTCATACTTAAGAAAAGATTTTACAGATTTAATAAAAGTTTATATTGTCTTTCATGAAATTGATATGAAATTGGATATTCAAAAAGATTTTCAGTTAAAAGAATGACTTAACTAATTAATAAGAACACTCAAAACACTGTCGCAAAGTTTTTTGTTGAGTCACATAAATAGCAGATCCTTGTTATCAAAAATACGGAAGTTTTCACCGCAACCTAGGTCGTGATCGCATTAAGTTTTCCTTCCCAAAAATTAAACGAACAAATAGAAATAAAAATTTAAAAAAAAAACCAGTCAAAATTCATCAAAAAAATATTGTTGTATGGGTCTGTTCCATGCTCTCTTTGTTGCTATAATACTGTTCCAAATTTATTAAAACTTTGTTACTGCTTTGTCTGGAAAAAAAAGCTTCAACATTGTTAAAAATAAAAACAACAGAGTTCCATCCATCACCTTGAAAATAATGATAAAAAAATCATACAAACAGTCTAACATGTGTTTAAATGCTGAATCTATTGAAACATTTTATGTTTTGAAACAAACTAGGATGTTACTAATCAGTTTTCAATATTTTTGGTTTTAAATTTCAACTTTGTGAAAGCCCGACTCCGCTTAGAACGATTTTGATAAACTTGGCCTGTTTATAGATAAAACATTTTTGCAAATTTTACCAAATTCCAGCTTATTGATGAAAATTCAGTGATTATTGTGAAGCAATCTTAAAATTTTTGTAGTTGTATCTTTTTTTCAGTCATTGTACACTTGTACAGTCTTTAAATGTTGTGGAGCGTTAGTTCGATAGCTAAAGTGAAAAGTGTAAAGTTTTATGAACAAAGCTTCAATTGACATTGACAAGTTTTAGCAATAATCAAATCCCACATAAACCATTCTGTAAGGTTTCTTGGGCTTGAATTTTGAAGCTGATTGAACAAAATTTGAGTATTTGTACTCATAAATATTTGGAAAAAACATTAAGCTGTGTCAATTTTAGAACCATGCCAAATAATGATGAAAAATTTACCGGAAATACCGGTTTTTTACCGTCCCAAAAGTCGGTATTCCGGTATTGAGAAAATGGACGGTTTCACCGGTTTTACCGGTTTTACCTGTTTCGGTAAAACCGGTTAGACCACCCTATACGTGCACCATCTGTATTGCATACTGTGAACCACTTTTTTCCAAATCAAGGTTTTTTTTATTACTATTTTTGTTTTCTGAAGCTCAACTTTAAAAAATACTCAAATTTTTCACCTGTCAAGTGCCCGCGAAAGTTTTCATTTTGCTTTTCCTTCACGTAATTTTTCAAAATATCTTCCCGCAAGCAGTTCCAATATTTTTCGCACGATTTGACCACCGTGTTTTGTTTATTTTCACGTCGGGTAGCTTTTTTTCTATCAGAAATGAAGTCAGGCGTGTTTACCAGTTAGCTAGATGAATTTGTAGAAAAATATGTGTTTTGTTACTTCCTCAATCCAAGTTTTTGATTTGCGCTTGATAAAACCTCTAATATTCCCTACTTTATGGTATTCATCAAATTCACTTCATGAATAGTGAAAATTGGAATGAATTAGCACCCTTTAAGACTTATTGGACTTCTTAAACGATTTATCATATAAACTTTAGGCGAATAGTTGATTTCAGCTCATTTTGAGTCCCCCACTGAGACTTTTATGAATTTTTCGGGATCCTGCCCAAAAAAGTTATTCAATGACGTTCTGTATTGGACGTTATCTCAAAAACCACTTGACAGAACGATACAAAAATTTGCAAATGTTAATCTCACACTAGTAGGTAGCTTCACTTGAAATTGCATCAATTTTCATTCATGCATGCTGAAGTTATTAACAAAATAATTTTTTTCGAATACACTCCTTATCAAGTGCAAGCTGTCATCCATCGCTTTAATTTGGCTTAAACAAAGGATCAAGTTTAAGCACTATCTTGAATGATCACTGTTATTCTATATTAGTTTTTTAAACAGCTACAGACAAAAAAATACACTGATTTTTATATTTTGAAAATTTCAGCTTCAAGCTAATATACCTTTCGGAATATTTTATAGACATTTGTTTTGTAAAGTCTTCAACACTCTTTCCACTCAGGGTAGGATTGGTCGATGACACCAGTCCAAACAAAGATAAGCAACGGACGGCATAAGATGTTTGTGTAAATCGTTAAAATTCTTCCACCCTGTTTCGATGAAAATTCACCCTCACCACCATTCAATCAGGCGGCAAAGGGTTGAACCGAATTTGCAATTCTTCTTCTTTTATTGCCAGGGTGTAGGCTTCTGGTTGATTTTTTTTGTCGTGCTACATTGGTAAAAGTCAAGGATTAGTGCGGAAAAGTGAGCGAAAAAAAAATCCAGCGCCATCGGAGTAATTAAACTGAGACTAAATTTGCATACATTAGATACTCTATAATTTAGGAAAAAGCGCCCGATCGAAGCAGCCTTGTTTGTTTTCGTTTTGGTGCTTTTTTTTCATTTTCAGTTGTTAGAAAGAATGGTTTTTCATAAAGGGAAATTCTTCGATTCGCCATGGTTACCGAGACGAAAGCCAGCAAAGGGTTGCTGCGTTTTTCTTTCACGGTGGTGTTTCCGCATGAACAATGACAAGAATGCTTGGGATAAAGGTTAGGGGACTTGTCTGAATAGATATATTTTCGATCCATCGCAAACGTGTGGGAGGGAATTAAAAATCCGCGTAATGTAGAATTATTGTTTTTCTGGTTTCTCTTCCAATGAAGAGATGGTCTTTAATTCCGGCGTCGTCGTCTTCTGTTTGTTGTGTTTAATCAGACGAATATTGGCATTAATGGAGGTTCTTTCGGATGGCAACGAAAAGTCAACTGCCTTCTGCCTTCGTCCCAAATCGGGATGATTTGCCATTAGGCACGAGTTTGTGCGGGTTTTTCTTTACGATTTCCTGGAGACACAATGAGTCTCTTATAATAACAATAATGGCACTGGTAATGATGGCGCACTGACTCTGACTTTGCAGGAGGAAAATCAACCCTTTTTCCGGGGATCCTTTGAGAAACAAAGCTGTGCCTTCGCATTCATCGATGGCATTTTTGAGGAAATGGATTTTATATGGCTAGACGTGGTGTGGAAAATTTATCGCCATTATAATGTATGCGTGTGGCTGTGGTGTTCCTGTTATATCTCGTTAATGGGAACATGGGGTTCATTATCCTGTCAAGGGTTGGATAGGGATGAAAAAAGAGAAAAAACATGACATAACAGCTAATCGTTGCTTTTAAAGTATTCAATCAAAATAACTTTAAAAATAAGGTTCAAAATGCGCGTGAACATTTTTTCTGTAAAATCGACTAACCCAAACGATATTTTTAATTCAATATGGCATCATTCATGATGAGATTAAGTGCTGAAAGCATTAAAACTCGATTAAAAAATCAAAAACATAATTCATGCTCAGCTATTAAATTCCGATCTCAGTAGCCTATGGACAAAAGTGGTTGCCCGTAGCTCAAAAATAAATTCAATTTTGGTAAGGTCGTAAAAATGGATCAACAATTTCGCTTAATAATCGGAACTGTTTGAAAAATGCAGCCCCGATGGCTGTTTCGTAGTTCAGTTCCAAAGTGCGTAAAATTTATTAGACATTTTACTCTAATCTTATCATTATTTCCTCGTCTTTCTCCCGCAAGAACGGTATTTGTTCATTCAGTACTGCCGCGAGCAGGAGTTATGCATATTTGAGGCTTTCCACCGAAGCTGCTACTCGGGCTGCGCATCTATTATTAAGTCAATGCTTTCGGTTTTTGAAAAACGACGAGCATTTAACGAATTCAACATAAATTTTGCTTGATGAAACACGCCGTAAATGTTCCAGAAAGTAGCCCCAATCTGAGGGAATATCAAACAAACCGAAACAAATAAATATAGCAAATGATAAAATACTCAACATTTATATTTTTTAACCCGCGGTACAAGGGTCGGAACTGAAGTGAAGTGAAGTGAGCAGAGGAAAAAAAACGCGGTGGCGTTAAAACCACTCGGATTCCCATTTGCCATTTTCCGAAGCTTTCCGATTGGCGGATCACGTAGCGTTTGTGTCGGAGTAGGCTGTGCGAGTGAGCGAGCGAGGCCGAGGGGTGCCTAATCGTTAACGAATCCAAACGACTCTGAATGAAGGAATAAAAAAGAAACAATAGACCGAAACGAAGTAATCCATGATCGCGCAGCAAGCGAGCGACGAACTCTTTCATCAAAACTCGGGTCTGCTAGGGTCAACCGATGATCTGGGTACGCGATCCGAATTTTTGGGGTCGGAAGGAGCGGTGTGAAGTGGAGTGCTAAAATTGGTTCGCGCGCCGGTCTTGTTTTCTTATTTATAGTTTATCTACTCTAGTGGGTTCTTGAACAAAAAAAAACAAAGGTGAAGAAGCAACGACACAAAAAACCGACTTCAAAAACAAATAAAATGTAACTGCAAGATTATCATAGATTAATTTCCGGAATAAATTAAGGTAGCAGCCAGTGAGGAATCCGACACTTGCCGATGGAACTCGGAGATACTCGGAGAACAATAACCACACCGATACGAACGGGCTTCGGGTGCGAAACAAAGGAAACGCAACGGAAAAGAGATTCCGCGAGACTCTGGTGGAACGCGTACTTTGCAGCAACCTAGCGCCCTCTTGTAGGTGGAAAAGGTACAGATCCCAGAAAAAGACTAAAACTTAGGTGAGGAATGAGCCAAAAAGGTGGCATAATGACTAATGGGCATAGTGTGCCCTGTTTTTAAATGTGTTTTCAAAGCCTCCTTTTGTAAATTTTAAATTTAGCCGACAATATCCTCCAATAGACAGAGGCAATTTTTGATCTCATGTCAAAGTTTTAAAAAATCTCAATTTTATAATTTTTTAACTCGATTTCTTGCATAAAGTTTCTGCATCACCAATTTCTTTTTTTTTGCAGCCGGTAGCGAAAAAATCAAAGACGTTATTCACCTGAAAATGATTTCAACACCAAGGAAAAAAATTGAGTCGTTTCATGAATAAAGAAATTTTCGGTAGTTTCCTAACCGGCTGAGCACAACCGACGAATATTGACGGGTTGAAGTCAATGAGCGAAACGTTCGACAACCACCGAATTCAGTTTAAATTAAAGTTTTTTTTTTTCGCTAACAAAAACTGTGTTCACTCGACATAGTTGCGTCAAATAAATCAACTTGGAATTAAGTTTTGTTTTATGATTTTCCATTGTCACGGGGTTTCTTATTTTTTCTTTGCATTGTTTGGAGAAACAGTAAATATGAAAAGTTTAATTCAATTTTGACAATTTTGGCAATTTTGACAATTTTGACAATTTTGACAATTTTGACAATTTTGACAATTTTGACAATTTTGACAATTTTGACAATTTTGACAATTTTGACAATTTTCACAATTTTCACAATTTTCACAATTTTGACAATTTTCACAATTTTCACAATTTTGACAATTTTGATAATTTTGACAATTTTGACAATTTTGACAATTTTGACAATTTTGACAATTTTGACAATTTTGACAATTTTGACAATTTTGACAATTTTGACAATTTTGACAATTTTGACAATTTTGACAATTTTGACAATTTTGACAATTTTGACAATTTTGACAATTTTGACAATTTTGACAATTTTGACAATTTTGACAATTTTGACAATTTTGACAATTTTGACAATTTTGACAATTTTGACAATTTTGACAATTTTGACAATTTTGACAATTTTGACAATTTTGACAATTTTGACAATTTTGACAATTTTGACAATTTTGACAATTTTGACAATTTTGACAATTTTGACAATTTTGACAATTTTAACAATTTTGACAATTTTGACAATTTTGACAATTTTGACAATTTTGACAATTTTGACAATTTTGACAATTTTGACAATTTTGACAATTTTGACAATTTTGACAATTTTGACAATTTTGACAATTTTGACAATTTTGACAATTTTGACAATTTTGACAATTTTGACAATTTTGACAATTTTGACAATTTTGACAATTTTGACAATTTTGACAATTTTGACAATTTTGACAATTTTGACAATTTTGACAATTTTGACAATTTTGACAATTTTGACAATTTTGACAATTTTGACAATTTTGACAATTTTGACAATTTTGACAATTTTGACAATTTTGACAATTTTGACAATTTTGACAATTTTGACAATTTTGACAATTTTGACAATTTTGAAAATTTTGAAAATTTTGAAAATTTTGACAATTTTGACAATTTTGACAATTTTGACAATTTTGACAATTTTGACAATTTTGACAATTTTGACAATTTTGACAATTTTGACAATTTTGACAATTTTGACAATTTTGACAATTTTGACAATTTTGACAATTTTGACAATTTTGACAATTTTGACAATTTTGACAATTTTGACAATTTTGACAATTTTGACAATTTTGACAATTTTGACAATTTTACAATTTTGACAATTTTGACAATTTTGACAATTTTGACAATTTTGACAATTTTGACAATTTTGACAATTTTGACAATTTTGACAATTTTGACAATTTTGACAATTTTGACAATTTTGACAATTTGACAATTTTGACAATTTTGACAATTTTGACAATTTTGACAATTTTGACAATTTTGACAATTTTGACAATTTTGACAATTTTGACAATTTTGACAATTTTGACAATTTTGACAATTTTGACAATTTTGACAATTTTGACAATTTTGACAATTTTGACAATTTTGACAATTTTGACAGTTTTGACAATTTTGATAACTTTGACAATTTTGACAATTTTGACAATTTTGACAATTTTGACAATTTTGACAATTTTGACAATTTTCACAATTTTCACAGTTTTGACAATTTTGACAATTTTGACAATTTTGACAATTTTGACAATTTTGACAATTTTGACAATTTTGACAATTTTGACAATTTTGACAATTTTGACAATTTTGACAATTTTGACAATTTTGACAATTTTGACAATCTTGACAATTTCGACAATTTTGACAATTTTGAAAATATTAACAATTTGGACAATTTGGACAATTTTGAAAATTTTGACAATTTTGACAATTTTGACAATTTTGACAATTTTGACAATTTTGACAATTTTGACAATTTTGACAATTTTGACAATTTTGAGAATTTTGACAATTTTGACAATTTTGACAATTTTGACAATTTTGACAATTTTGAAAATTTTGACAATTTTGACAATTTTGACAATTTTGACAATTTTGACAATTTTGACAATTTTGACAATTTTGACAATTTTGACAATTTTGACAATTTTGACAATTTTGACAATTTTGACAATTTTGACAATTTTGACAATTTTGACAATTTTCACAGTTTTGACAATTTTGACAATTTTGACAATTTTGACAATTTTGACAATTTTGACAATTTTGACAATTTTGACAATTTTGACAATTTTGACAATTTTGACAATTTTGACAATTTTGACAATTTTGACAATTTTGACAATTTTGACAATTTTGACAATTTTGACAATTTTGACAATTTTGACAATTTTGACAATTTTGACAATTTTGACAATTTTGACAATTTGACAATTTTGACAATTTTGACAATTTTGACAATTTTGACAATTTTGACAATTTTGACAATTTTGACAATTTTGACAATTTTGACAATTTTGACAATTTTGACAATTTTGACAATTTTGACAATTTTGACAATTTTGACAATTTTGACAATTTTGACAATTTTGACAATTTTGACAATTTTGACAATTTTGACAATTTGGACAATTTGGACAATTTGGACAATTTTGACAATTTTGACAATTTTGACAATTTTGACAATTTTGACAATTTTGACAATTTTGACAATTTTGACAATTTTGACAATTTTGACAATTTTGACAATTTTGACAATTTTGACAATTTTGACAATTTTGACAATTTTGACAATTTTGACAATTTTGACAATTTTGACAATTTTGACAATTTTGACAATTTTGACAATTTTGACAATTTTGACAATTTTGACAATTTTGACAATTTTGACAATTTTGACAATTTTGACAATTTTGACAATTTTGACAATTTTGACAATTTTGACAATTTTGACAATTTTGACAATTTTGACAATTTTGACAATTTTGACAATTTTGACAATTTTGACAATTTTGACAATTTTGACAATTTTGACAATTTTGACAATTTTGACAATTTTGACAATTTTTACAATTTGACAGTTTTAATAATTATGACAATTTTGACAATTTTGACAATTTTGACAATTTTGACAATTTTGACAATTTTGACAATTTTGACAATTTTGACAATTTTGACAATTTTGACAATTTTGACAATTTTGACAATTTTGACAATTTTGACAATTTTGACAATTTTGACAATTTTGACAATTTTGACAATTTTGACAATTTTGACAATTTTGACAATTTTGACAATTTTGACAATTTTGACAATTTTGACAATTTTGACAATTTTGACAATTTTGACAATTTTAACAATTTTGACAATTTTCACAATTTTCACAATTTTGACAATTTTGATAATTTTGACAATTTTGACAATTTTGACAATTTTGACAATTTTGACAATTTTGACAATTTTGACAATTTTGACAATTTTGACAATTTTGACAATTTTGACAATTTTGACAATTTTGACAATTTTGACAATTTTGACAATTTTGACAATTTTGACAATTTTGACAATTTTGACAATTTTGACAATTTTGACAATTTTGACAATTTTGACAATTTTGACAATTTTGACAATTTTGACAATTTTGACAATTTTGACAATTTTGACAATTTTGACTGAATCAAAGCAATCGAAAGATTCCTTTTAATTCAACCACGGTACCGTGGTTGAATTAAAAGGAATCTTTCGATTGCTTTGATTCAGTTCAATCATTCAACCAAGTAGGCCCATACCACAGCAGAGTGACAATTTTGACAATTTTGACAATTTTGACAATTTTGACAATTTTGACAATTTTGACAATTTTGACAATTTTGACAATTTTGACAATTTTGACAATTTTGACAATTTTGACAATTTTGACAATTTTGACAATTTTGACAATTTTGACAATTTTGACAATTTTGACAATTTTGACAATTTTGACAATTTTGACAATTTTGACAATTTTGACAATTTTGACAATTTTGACAATTTTGACAATTTTGACATATTTGACAATTTTGACAATTTTGACGATTTTGACAATTTTGACAATTTTGACAATTTTGACAATTTTGACAATTTTGACAATTTTGACAATCTTGACTATTTTGACAATTTTAACAATTTTGACAATTTCGACAATTTTGACAAATTTGACAATTTTTACAATTTTGACAATTTTGTCAATTTTGACAATTTTGACAATTTTGACAATTTCGACAATTTTGACAATTTTGACAATTTTGACAATTTTGACAATTTTGACAATTTTGACAATTTTGACAATTTTGACAATTTTGACAATTTTGACAATTTTGACAATTTTGACAATTTTGACAATTTTGACAATTTTGACAATTTTGACAATTTTGACAATTTTGACAATTTTGACAATTTTGACCATTTCGAAAATTTTGACAATTTTGGCAATTTTGACAATTTTGACAATTTTGAAAATTTTGACCATTTTGACAATTTTGACAACTTTGACAATTTTTATGATTTTGACAATTTTGACAATTTTGACAATTTTGACCATTTTGAAAATTTTAACAATTCATACAATATTCACAATTTTGACAATTTTGAACATATTGACAATTTTGACAATTTTGACAATTATGACAACTTTGACAATTTTGATAATTTTGACAATTTTGACAATTTTGACAATTTTGACAATTTTTGATAATTATGATAATTTTGACAATTTTGACAATTTGACAATTTTGGCAATTTTGACAATTTTGGCCATTTTCACAATTTTGACAATTTTGACAATTTTGACAATTTTGACAATTTTGACAATTTTGACAATTTTGAAAATTTTGACAATTTTGACAATTTTGACAATTTTGACAATTTTGACGATTTTGACAATTTTGACAATTTTGACAATTTTGACAATTTTGACAATTTTGACAATTTTGACAATTTTGACAATTTTAACAATTTTGACAATTTTGACAATTTTGACAATTTTGACAATTTTGACAATTTTGACAATTTTGACAATTTTGACAATTTTGACAATTTTGACAATTTTGACAATTTTGACAATTTTGACAATTTTGACAATTTTGACCATTTTGACAATTTTGAAAATTTTGAAAATTTTGACAATTTTGACAATTTTCACAATTTTGACAATTTTGACAATTTTGACAATTTTGACAATTTTGACAATTTTGACAATTTTGACAATTTTGACAATTTTGACAATTTTGACAATTTTGACAATTTTGACAATATTGACAATTTCGACAATTTTGACAATTTTGACAATTTTGACAGTTTTGACAATTTTGACAATTTTGGCAATTTTGACAATTTTGACAATCTTGACAATTTTGAAAATTTTGACAATTTTGGCAATTTTGACAATTTTGACAATTTTGACAATTTTGACAATTTTGACAATTTTGACAATTTTGACAATTTTGACAATTTTGACAATTTTGACAATTTTGACAATTTTGACAATTTTGACAATTTTGACAATTTTGACAATTTTGACAATTTTGACAATTTTGACAATTTTGACAATTTTGACAATTTTGACAATTTTGACAATTTCGACAATTTCGACAATTTTGACAATTCTGCCCGAAATATGTTAACAATGAATTTCAGAATTGAACGCTATCTCAAAAATCATTTGACAGATTGTCACCAAATTTTGTGCTCGTTAATATTACATTACTAGGTAGCTTTACTGGAAATTTCATCAATTTCCATGCATTCAAAAGTTATTCATAAAACAAAGTGTTCAATTTTTTTCGAATACACTCCTTAATCGTTTTCCTGAGGTTCTAATTACTCAGTTGATTTCATTTGTACATTTTTTTAGTGAGCAAATATGTTTATTTGCAGTTCAAAATTTTGGCTCACTTACCCTACTTCTTTCCCGTGATGATGTTTAAAATAAACTATGTCAACATAGATAAAATTATCGAAAAGTCGTTTAGTTTTTAAAGAAAATGACAGCGTTTCCAGCCAAGATGAATAAATTTTTTTCAATAAACGATTCCGTTTGTATTTTTTCGAATTCGAAAAAAGGAAACATAATCCGAGATCTAAGCCCTTCTCACGATAAACTTATGGTATCATGTGCAAAATCGTACGTCCAGCCATATTGAAAAGTGTTTTGACAGCTGAAAGTAGAGCTTACGAAAAAGAAGTTGTTTGAGATAAAAGATCAAAGAAATTCGGAAAAAATACCCAGGTATTTCTGTGCAAACTTAGCTCAATCAGCACACAATATGCTTTGGAACGTGTATTTTGGTGGACCGCCGTTTTCCAAACATGTAGATTTGGTACAACACTTTTTGCAGTATTTTCAAACAATACTTATCCTGGTATGAATTAATTTTTTTTTATTAATATTTCTGGTTGTTAAAGTTCTATATAAATACTCGGGATCTCAGGCAAAAATCAGGGTGCTAGGCATCCCAGCCAGCTATCAAAATTCAGCTGCTTTCACCCCCTCCACCGCATCCAATCCTCTTCTTTTCTTGCCAATCTGAGACCACCATACTTAACTCATCATGGTCCTATTGCTTTCTGAGAAATAATTGCAAGTTCAAAAGATAACCAAAGTCGTTTACATTCAAAGCGTGCCCACCTGAAATCGAACAATATGTCCCCGCGGAGTGTCCCACTTGGGAGGCAACGCAAAGATACCTACAGGGTCTCTCAACCCTATCAATCCATACGGATCTGTTTGATATTTGCACATTGCTTCGCATCAACATTAACTGTTGAGCAAAAACCACATGTGCTGAAAGGCAGAATACCAATTAAAATGAATCTGCGGCCGCCATGATTTATTGGGCGCGGCTCTCCCGGGTCCATCAGCAAACGATCTTTGCGAAACAGAGATAGATAGAAGATCGATCGCCTGGAATAGATAAAAAAGAAGGGTGGATCTCTCGTCCATTTGGAATCTGTGCGGTGCCACTGTTAAGTAGTCGGCTTACAAAGAAAGATGACTCACACGCAACCTGTCTTCAAATAAATCAATTCCTCTCGACCGACAGTGGGGCATTTGCCAAGACAAAGTCGATTACAATTCCCATCACACCTTTAGACTTTGCTTCTGAGTTGGATGGATGCTGGGGACTTCAATTTGTTGATTTATATTTCAAACGTCCATCGCTGCTGCGTAACAATTGGAAGATCGCGTCACGTAGATTTACGACCTCCCCGGGTGGAGTTTTGCTTCATCTTGGGTCCGATGGTGGGTTTTTTTCGGTTCGATCCACCAGCCTCTTATCTTTGGCTAATCCATTCCGAAGGAATATTATTATTTGTATTCATTTGCTTGGTGTAAAAATGCGCACTTTGGAATTCCTGTGAAAGAGACGAATGGGAAGACACGAAGCAGTTGCTCGTAAAAATGATTGTTTCAAATTACCTCTCGAAGAGATGGTGATATAAAAACGAGAAAAAATTTATAATGAGAAATTTTAAGTGAAATAATCAAATTTTTTCCACATCTATCGCGCGACCCCGAAGGCCCCGAAGTAATACTAGAGAAAGAGAAAAAAAATCCAAAAGAAGAAAAAAAGGCATTCAAGCAGGGACAGTTTGATTAGCACTCTGTGCAGCGCTGAAGCGAAGGAGAAAATCCGTCTCGGAAGGGTTGAAGTTTACCGAACGGAGGGAAGTGGGGCAGCAAGTGAAGGAAAAAAGAGCAACTATCTAAAGTTTTATTGCGACTTTAATTGTAATTCATTCAATGAGACGTGCCTCGTTAGCCCTCCAGGGAAAACAAACGAAACAAAAAAAATCAACACGACGATGAGATGACGACGAAGATTGAGGGGTGCCGAGATCAGCCAAGAGGCAGAGGATCAAACCCGCTTCACCTATGAAGAGTGAGAAAAAAAAGTTCAATCCGTCAACTTTGGGAAATAAACCCTAGAAACTATAAGAAAGAGTGTCGTAAAAATTAATCTTCAAATGACTTCAATTGAATGTCTCATCCCGCAGCAATAGTTGGTTGATGGCAAACGCGCGCTCCTCAAACGATCGCATGTACTCGACCTCTGCGCCGAAAAAAAAACATTCCGAAAAGATCTTAGAGTCGAAAACCATTAGACTTATACGCATGTGTATATTCGAAGTTTGTCGAAGGAATAAAGCCAACAGCAACACTGCTCCCCCTAACGATCCATAAATTTATCTAAAAAACATTAACGCATTCGGTCATCTCTCGGTCCTCGGTTGATCTGCCGACGATCCCTCATCCTCCACCCTCTCCCTCAAACACAAACGCCTTTCGAAAGCCGAAAGTAACCTGAATATATGTTTCGAAGTTTTTAATGTTTACCAAAACCCACCAAACAACAACTAACTAAATCACACTCACTGAGAGATGTCCTCTCCACTTCCAGGGAAAGATTCGCTTCTTGCTAACGCACTTATTTTGGGAATTAAACCGCCCGGGAAACAAAATTAAGTACCCCGACATACCTATCCAAACGATGTCGTTGTTTTAGGTCAGGCGGCGACTATATCATCATAAATAAATCAGAAATATTTAGACTGTGAAGGTGTAATTAAACAAAAAAATATCAGAACAAATGAAAGCTGAGTAAGCACTTGAAGCATCTGAGTGCGGTTAAATTGATCGAATCCTTAACACCCTGAATGTTATCGCTGCCTTGTAACTTAAACAAAAGATAAAAAATACCACCAATTTTTTAAGAATTATTTTGATCCTTTCTCATCAATATTTTAGGTGCTAGATTTTTTCTACTTCAACAGCAATATATAAAACGTCATTGAGGTTACCACATTGAACGTTGATTAAATGAAATTTTCATCTGCGTTTTCTCTGCGATTTTAATATTTTCGAATAAGTCCATCATTTATTATATAACGCGTACCGTGAACGTCAATTGAATTTGAATCGATATTTTCTAAGTTTAAATCCCGAGGAGGAGCAGGCGTTGACTTGCCGGGGACGGACGCATTTTTATTTCGTCTAGTGAAAAATTGTTCCGATTTGAGAAATTGATAAAACGCGAAGGAAATTATTATCAAATTATGGGGTAAATGGTACACAGCGGGTGATCTTAGCATAAGCCGTCAAAAAAGTCTAACTCATCTAAGTTCTGATTCGTGTTTAACATTGTTTCCGGAAAACTAAGTCGAAAGTTGGAAGGGTGCGCTAGATAGCATCTATAAAGTGGTGTTTTAAGAAAAAGCGAAGACGTAGCGATGCAGTTCTTTCTACCAAATAAAAAATATTATTGGTGTTTTGAATATTTTTCGCGATTCGACGTAAATCTGAAATTTACCCGAAGCTGAAAACAGATTTATAAAAAATACCTATCTTTATTTTCGATGCTTCTCGTGAACTACGAGCGTGCATTTGAAATTCTGGACTGCTGTGATTTAAAGAATTCGTATCTGAAGAACATGAAGTTCATTGCAGGATTATTGAAATTGAAAAATCTTTTAAAACTAATGACGAACATCAACATGGTTAGATCTTTTCTTGACATTTTAAATTAAATATAGTTTCCCATTAAAATTAAAAATGAATATATTTGCTTCTTTTCAGAAAAATCGATTTTCTCAGGTCAGAAAAAAGCTTTAAATAATTTATTTAAAAAACAAAACTTAAATAAGCTGAGGATGTCTTTCAAGGAAATGGAATAAGTCAGATGGGTTTGCATCTGAAACGAAACGTTATGTGTATTGCTAATAGTTTATTTCTTGTTCTTATTTATTTTCAAGAGCGAGTAAAGACTCTTTAACCTTGGTCGATGACCAGAAATGAGGATACACAGAAATCAAAGACAGAACATAAAAAACACATTTTTGCGGATGGATTTGTTTAAATAAAAATGTTTGGAAGTTTGAATTCTTCAACGCCTTTGGAGGATTCAGGTTTATTATTCCTGTGAGCAAAATAATTCATTTCCAGCCACTGAAGAATAAATCTACTACTATTATCAACAAAGAGCACTTTTTAGCATGCTTCCATCACAAAGCCCCTCGGAGTGTATGGTACTGGTGGTCCACGCTCCTTCTTTCCCTTTGATCCTGACGTCTGTGCGTTCTTTGCTTCACAAAGGGCCCGGCCGTTTTATGTTTTCTATTATTTAAATGTTTTTGTGTTAACATTTTGGGAAACAAGAACATAGACAAGAAGAATAATTTTAATCTTTTATTATTCTCCGGGATCAGCCATAAGTTCTGGCTGTGAAAGTACGATTAGTGATTAATATTTAGTGGAATTTTCTAAGCTTATATTTCTGAGAAAAGTTTTTCGAGGAAGCGTCTGAAATTCCGCATTATTTTCAACAATGTTTCAAGTATTTGAAGATCATATTTTATTTCTTTCCTAAGAAGAAATATGGAAAACGAAGTACACAAAATTTCATTTCAATGTTTGACTGCTGTCATACAGATCAATTATAATTAAATTAATTTAATGTAATTAATCATAATTAAATTATAAGGCAATCTTTTACGTAGTTGTAGATTTTGGAACATTAAAGACACATAAAAGCAAAACCTCGTTGAATACTTCACAGCATAGATTCAGCGGGTGATTTTGTCCGAAAACTGTTTTAGGAAGAAGCAGGAAGTAAAGGAAAGTAGCAAGGTCACTTATGAAGAGCACGTTGATTAGTGGTTACATTTGATGAGTCTCGAACCGAGGATCCCGCAGCAGCCTTTTTCTTTCATTGCGCCTTTACCATTTCGACCACTTTTGATGATGATAAGGTGGGTGAAAAAACCCGTACTTCAAGTACTGTTAGAGTCACACCACTTTTTTATTGCTTCTATGCATTAATAATGCTGATAAAATCTAGAAAGCATTATGAATGGTGATATAATGCTAACTTGCATAAGAAATGTTGATTTAATGCTGATTAAGGGTTATGGCTTAATGCTTATGGTTACTAGAGTGATGTTGTAGATAATGATTTTATTTTTTGAATCTCCGTTTCACATCAATCATGATCAATACGGATGGTGAAAAATGACGTTTTGATGTTGTTCTTATTCAGCATTTGTATTGCTTATTAAAGACTATGTTGTGATAGCATTTATTCAGCCTGCTGTTTCGCCTTTTTAGCATTAAATCTGCATTGCAAAACAAGCATTAATTCAAAGTTATATATGGGAATATAGTGTTGCTTAAGGGCTATGTTTTAGTGCTTATGGTTACTTGGGAAAGTTAATCTTATCAAGAAAAAAATTGAAAAAAATATAAGAAACTAGATGGCCCGGTGTGCTTTGCTACACATTCTGAAAATAAATGAAATTGTTTAAAATAATTTAATACCTTTTTGTATCATTTTTTATGTATCTTTTCAATAGATTTCAGTTTAAATTAAAAACAACCATTTTAAAATGAGAACTGTTGCTAGAGATTGTCGTGTTCTTAGCTTCTTTTACCGTCCTTGACGATCGAACTTTAAGATACGTCTGTCTTCGGTAACAGTCGCAAATAGAAGAACGAATGTGTGTTACGAAACTTGCTCCCAGTGGAGCTTTTACAACTTTCTCTCTTACTCATCCACAATTTCCTATCAATTGGTTTTTTCGTAAACGTTGCGTTTCACTCATTTTTTATAGCAAGCTTGTACTGGGTACACTGAATATAATTCATCTATATTCTTTGCACAGTATATTATTACATCTGTATTTCGTTCAATTTTTTCACTACTTTCCACATATTCTCCACAATATTCCTCTTCTCTACACTAATTTCACAAATGATCCTATCCAAATATACTTTTTTTCAAAACCAAGTACACTGGATTTTTTTTCTTACATATAAATCGAATTTCCTAATGTTTTCAATAACTTATCGAGAATGAATAAAATTGTCAATGAACCAGTTTTTGAATAATTCCGGGGTTTCAAACAATTGGTGTAGATACTGCATGATAACCATTCCTATGATTATGAATTGTTGATTTCAGTTAAAATTATGTTTAAAAAAATCATCAGAAAAAAACGAGATTCTGCTTCGATAGCCAAATTAAGTAATTCAGACTTCTTTCAAAAGTAATGTTAAGAAAATATATATATTAACGAAGACTTAAGCTTTCATCCCACAACTTAAATTTCTAACATTACAACTGTTTTGAATATCAAAACGATGGACAGATTTTTGCAATGCTCTCTTACTCACTTGCTCATAATTTGAAACTTGATTGCATCTGAGCGCTTAACCTCATAGGAAAGCTTGCTTCTCACTCTTACAGATGGTTCCAACTGGTTGTTGGATCTAACATGCCCGTACAAAAACTAGATGATTAATTTTTTCAATGAATCGCACCTCTTACTCCGTCCTTCTTCAACTTGTAATTTCACTTTTTTTGCTTGGAAACCATTTAACCCAGGTTTCCAAGCAAAGATGCCACTTTTTTTTACAAAAATTCAATATCAATTGGTATACTTGAAACTTCGATAGCAAATCTATTCAATGTAAAATTGCTCATTTCCTTTTTCTGAATATAAAGAACTCATCTTAGGATTTAAACCAAGATACAATTCTCCAAAACTAGAAATAACTGCATTTCCAATGTTCCGCTGCACAATGATAATCACTTGCTCTGACTCTGAAATTCTCAATCCTAACTTCTTTCCATCATTCATCGATTATTAGCGACACTCAAATCTTGTGAAACACCACAGCTTACATCACGGAAGCTGCTGCCTTTTTTCCCAATGTGCTATAGGGTCGTTAGTTTTTTTTTTCTTCAGGTGGTAAACCGAAGATTTGTTTCATGAACTGTTTAGAACAATAATTCTCAGGATTTCAACCGAGAATTCTAAGAACCCTATATCAGAGAACCTATGAAAATATGTTCCTTAGCCGCGATATTGCAATTCACACCCAGAGTCTCTCGCTCTGCTTCTATTATCGACTTCTTTTTTCTTCTTCAGAGTACTCTCGCTCTGATTTTTTTCTTTGAGATCTCTCGCTCAGATTGTTCAGAGAACTCTCGCTCTGATGACAGAGTTCTCTCGCTCTGTTTCCTTTTTTCTTTAACCTCGTTTTTTTCTACGTGTAATGAATATGCGGCTAAGCGTCAACACGTTTTTCCGTTCTCCAATAATAGGATTCACTTAAATTCTTTTCTTACCTAATCCTACCAAGCGGTTCTTGGAAGCGGTCCGCACTCACAAACTACGCCATTGTCGTGTTCTTAGCTTCTTTTACCGTCCTTGACGATCGAACTTTAAGATACGTCTGTCTTCGGTAACAGTCGCAAATAGAAGAACGAATGTGTGTTACGAAACTTGCTCCCAGTGGAGCTTTTACAACTTTCTCTCTTACTCATCCACAATTTCCTATCAATTGGTTTTTTCGTAAACGTTGCGTTTCACTCATTTTTTATAGCAAGCTTGTACTGGGTACACTGAATATAATTCATCTATATTCTTTGCACAGTATATTATCACATCTGTATTTCGTTCAATTTTTTCACTACTTTCCACATATTCTCCACAGAGATGATTTAATTTTTTTAAGTGCAACTTGATCTTTAAATTTGTTTTTCAAGATCTGAAATTTTCACTGTGTTTTTGTAAGTTTCATGAGTTCTTTTATTAGGCTAAAGTATATGTTTGTTGGAATAGATTTTCCACCCTCTTCCTCTTCCAAAGTAAGGAGAGCTCAAGAACTTTCATAAAAACGTTGTTGTTATCTGAATAACGTCAAATGTCACATTTGGCTCTATTTGTTAGAAAAGTTTTCGAAATAAGCCAAATAAAATATGAAAATACTTAACTCCTTTCCTACTACGCCCTGGAAAAGGGAGGGTCCAAAAATATTCACAAGCAAACAACTTGTTTTATAAAAGATGGCCGCTTTTGATTGATTAGTGCACGATTTATGATTGAAAAAAAGCTGTATGGGAGCCCCTTCCCCCTTGTTCTTTCTGTTCTCCAATACTTGAAAGAGGTAGGCGTTTCTAATAATCATACCTATTTTTTACCCAAAATCCCTCAATTTCTTAGATAAGTTCTCAAGTTGGGCAAAAAATTGTATGGGTGCCTCCCTTCTGCCTTCCTATCTTCCCGAGGAAGAAGTGAGGGGTCTCAAATAATCATTAAAATATTCATAGTATGTATTCCATTTGCTTGAAAAGTTTTCGAGTTATAAAAACAAAATTCAGGAGCCCCCTTCCCTCTTCCTAATTCCCCACTAAAAGGGTAAATGAATACCAAAGATTCAGAGCAACATAATACTAAACATTATATTAAAATGCAGTTATACAAAAAATTGTATGGAAGCTCCCCTCCCCTTAACTTAGCTTAGCTTGATTTACCACTCACATCCACCTTGAATCATTGAACCCGAAATGTTCCTTAAGATGTCGGGATGAAGAATTTATAAGTATTCTAGTATACTCTGTGATTGATTCCTTAATTTGGTTTAAATACAAGTCAATACATTTCGGATTCCAAGTTCGCAGGCGTGGCTCAGTAGAACAAATTCCTCATCGCCAATGGTTGCTTCTCCGTGATTGACCGAGGCCGTCAATTTTGCTCAGAGGTCAAATGAACAGAACCTGGGATTGGCAACACATTCACAATGCACAAAACTGATGCTCTCTCTTTAAACATCAATAACGGCGTCGGCCACGTCCTAGTAGTCAATTGATAGGATAGAAAAAACGAGAAAGGGGTAAAAGAACAACTTTGTGCTTAAGGACCGAGGTCACCTCTGATCCTTGCAAAAAAATTTTGAAGGGAATGTGGGAGAAAGGAAATAATAAGGAAACACTTTTGACTAGTGTTATGCTGATAGCTTTTTCTCCTGAAATATAAATTTGAACCAGGTAAGAAACAACATTTTTTTAGGTGATACACATTAGAAGTCAATCTATCAACTTGATTTCCATTTTCATATTTCTAATAGTTGTTGTTCAATTGTATGAAAAGTTTGAAATGATATTCGAACTGGTGTTCTGAATCATATTTTTGTAGGAATTTAAAAACCAATAAAAATATAAAAGTTTGAATATTATGGAGAAAAATTCCGAAAAAGATGGTAATAAGTAAAATGTTGAATAGAATCGTATTGAAGAAAACAAGTCCAATTAGAACGTTTTACCACTTTTTTCGAGAGAAATAGGAAGAATGTGATCACATATAAAACATTAAATGTAGATTATTTTAAACAATTGAAAAATACAGGTACCGTAAAACGGAGTAACTTTGATCAAAGGGGTAAGTTTGACCAACAATGAACTTTTCCACATTGTCATCAATAACTTAGTCTTAAGTTTGAAATTTTGAAAACTGTTTTCAACGTTTGAAAGCCTATAAATTAAGTTTCAAATAGACAATATTTTGTTTGTATTTGAAATTATTTTTCTGTAAGTAAAAATCTTATTACAAAACCTTAAAATATCGATTTTTCCAAGGCTCGTAAACAAACAGCTCTCCTGATGATACCAAAAAGCATTTAGAAGCAAACGAGTTGTTTAATGTGAAAAATCAACTGTTTTTCTTTGTATATGAACAGTTATAGTAATTTTTTTTTTGTCATTTAATGATCAATTTTTGATATTTAAAAAATGAGGACATTTTCCAAAAGTAAGCCCATATTGGAGAAATGGATAGGAACCCTATCAAACCGTAAACTTTGAAGAAAAAATAAAAATGGAAATAGAAGGAGGGCCTAGGGGAATGTGTGAAGGTAAAATTTCATTTGTATTTTGAAGCTCAAACAATTTAGCAATTATTACAATTTTTGCCCCTAAATCTAGGCAGCACCTTAGTTCTTTTTTCGATTATAAATATTTTTAAAATAAAACGTTTAAAATCAAGGTTAAACTGATAAACTAGTATTTTTAAAGGTGTTTTGTATCCTTTATGATCAAGAAAACTCGTTAAAACCGTCTAGATAGAGACTGATCAATGTCACCCCAAATCATCAAATTCTGAACAGAGACGAAAACGATTTTTAAATCAAATTTAAAGAGGTCAAATAAACTTCTGCATCCATGTTTTACGTTCAAAGGAGTCCAGTACTGGTTTTTAAAAAATATAAAACAGGCCACATTCCCCTTAACAGAAAAATAAGCGAAATATATTTGAAAAAAAGTGATCAATCTTACCCCGGATTACGGTAACAACTTTCGCATTTGATCAGAAACATTAGGATTTAACGTGTTTATGATTTAATCATGATATAAATGAGTATTGATGAGTCTTAAAAATTTTGAACATTTGAATAAAGAAAAATTGAAGAGAAATGAAGAAATTCAAAAGAAGTTATTTAATAAGTCAATCCATATACTAAACATTAAAAAGAACCAATTTTGTTAATTTGAATAACGATTGGTTTGAAAACATTGAAAATTATTTTATCAAAATATCGAAATGATTTTTTGTTACACTTTTAATTTGACAAAAATATTTGTGAATAGCTTTCCGCATTAAAAACATTGTAGTATTTAAGGTTAATTTACAGTTTTGACTAACTGATTATTTAAAAAAATGAGAATACTTAGCTTTAACGCTTTCCGGATACCAAACATGAATAGATGACTTCAAAAGTTTCAATCCTCGATAAGTATGATTTGCCGACAGCATTCCAGAAAGACAGGACAAATAAACTTTTGAAATAAGGGTTTGTGAGCAGAGCACATGAAATTTTTTCCACGAAAACAAAACACTTCCGTCATCGACGGTCACAGTCTACCGAGACTGTATGGAAGCTCCCCTCCCCTTATACTATTTTCTCATTGGAAGGAGGGAGGGGTTCCACATTATCATGAAAACGTTAATCGTACCCAAATATACTTCCCTGCAAGATTAGGTTCACACATTTCTCATTTATGATATTGATCAACAGATCAAAATAGTTTTAATATGAAATCGGCGCAAACAGGGGAAAACGATGTAAAAAGGCGATCAAAATTGTTTACTCCAAAACGGAGCCTTTTAGACCCAAAGTGTGTTCAGGACATTTTACCTACGTTCAAAGCACTTTAAAATGAGCTTTTGATAAATATGATTCAATCACCTGGGTAGTAGTGAGATAGAAAAATTATGTTTTGTAATTTAAATTTTAGAGCAATTACGTCTTTGGCAAGTTTTTAGATTGTAAAAAATGTAGTAATTCTGTTGAAGACGTCAACATCGTAGAAGCTAACCCAAAAAAGATAGAATGGTTCAAATTAAAAAAAAATTAAAATAAATTTAATTCCCTTTCACTAATTTTTGATTGAATTTGTATTAGTTTATGTGAAAGAATTGTGATAGTATTTTGTGAAAAGTTTGTGCGCGCAGGTCCTCCGATTAACCAGTAGTAAGCCGACTCTGAGACCCAGCTCGAGGAGTTTCTTGCTGCTGAGCTAGGTTGACGGAATTTTTCTAAGTTACAGCAATCGTCACTTCCCTTTGGCATAAGAAGATAATTTCAGTATGAAAAGTGTAGTTCGACAAGGTAAATCTCTTGAATTTTTTTAGGCTTTCCATTAGAATGCATTTCGCTTATTTCGATGGATTCATGAAAAATGAGGATTGGGTATTGAGTCCCAAGCGTTTACATAGAACATAGTTGTACCGTATAAGTTTTTCAATAACTGTCAGCCAACTGCATCGTTGATAAAATAGCCATAATCGAAACAAAATAGAAATTAGATATCATCGAATATAATTATTCTCTACTCTATGAAAATTATATATTCAATACTTTTGTGTGATATATAAAATTTTCCTCGAAAAACAATATCACGTCAAGTAACAAACATCACAATACACATCACATGCTAGAAACAACACAACACAGCCACTCAAACTAATGAGCATATGACGATGACGATGGGCAAATGGCAAATATAACAAAAAAAAATAATGACCGAGAATTCGAATTCTAAGTAGGACTAAACGTCTGTTCGCCCGAGACCGGGTGAAGTATTTGCAAAATCGTGCCATGAAAAATCAGAAGACGTACATATCAACATTTGAAGGATGTGCTTGTTTGCTGAAATATCAGCCTAATGATATGAAAATAGACTTCCCTTTCTCTTCCTCTTTTTTTCATTTTCTCACAAATGAACTCAATCCTTTACTGATGACAATGCAATGAGATGTCAAATGAGGAACAAAGTAATGTCAATGAGTTAGGTAATGTACACAGAAAATGACCAGCTCGAAGCAATCCTGTAGTGATGCTTCAAAAATGAAAGAGAAATTATCATGAAATATTGTTATACGAAGGATTTCTTTCATCTTCTGTTTCGTACCTCGTGAGAGGAACTACATTTTTGGAATAATTTCTATGAGTTAAGTTTGAAATAGCAAATTTCCCATCGACTCTATGAAAAAAACTTGAAATTTGAGAACTTCACAAAAACTTGACACCTTGTCCCGGGAAGCACTTTTGCTGGATTCCTATTTTTTTATTTTGTCTAGTACATAGGGAAAAAAACTCCACTTAGGGCACTTTTCCAACAACTTCTCCACTCTGGCACACGCCCGAAAGCCACAAGCATTTTCATGGATTATAAATTCATGGCTAATATTGGAACGGGACTGAAGTTGTAAGAGTGAAAAAAAACTTTCCACTGTTTTGTGTGAGCAGCTCAAGGAGCTCTAGAGAGTAAAAAAAACTCCTCCCAAACATGATTTACCCTCCTAGTATTTCACCTTCAATCGTTGGACTAGAGAAAAAAATTAATCGCTAATACAAACTAGGACGAAGATGAGCAGCTCGGCGTCGGATGGACTAAAAAAAAATTCTGTGACCCTCCTCGTGCGGAAAACGCAACGACAGCCAGCTTTACTTGGGTTGTTATCCCATCTGGGATCTATCCCGATGGGTAACGAATTTCTTTCTTGGCCGGGCGTTCGAATGGCAATAATTAGTATTTACATCTTTTTATCTCTAATGGCTTAATGTTTAATTTTTCTTCTGTTCGGGTAGAGAGAGAGTTTTCCCGAGAGGAATCTGTGTTTTTTTTATCCACGCACCATTAACAAATGGATCGTAAGGTAGAACATTTTAAATTGGATCGATAAAGCAAATAAATTTTTTTTTTTCAAATTAAAGGAAAAATGTTTTGTTGAAACATTTATAGGCAAATCAGTCCATTTTCTTACAAAATTTATTTCAATCCTACGTTTCGGTGTCGAAGATCACCTTTTTTAAGGATCCTATAATTTGTGTGGTTTAAACAGTGTAATGATTTGTGTTTAAAAAAAACTATATTTAGAGAAAAATCCAATATAAAATAAACCGGACAATACGATTTTACTAAGGCGCACTTTTTTTTACCATTTTTTAAGTAGGAATACGTATAATTTGTAAAACCGAAAATCAATAATCTTTTCAAACAAAAATTTCCGGATCCCTGATAAAATTGTTTTACGACACCTAAACGTATAATTTAAATAAATTTCGTAAGAAACAGGTCTGATTTGTCGATTTCAAAGGAACATTTCCAGAAATATTAAATTAACTTCAGGCGATTCGGTGTAATTTTTTTTTTTGATAACCTTATCAATTATTTCGTAAAAATGTAAAAATGTAAAAATGTAAAAATGTAAAAATGTAAAAATGTAAAAATGTAAAAATGTAAAAATGTAAAAATGTAAAAATGTAAAAATGTAAAAATGTAAAAATGTAAAAATGTAAAAATGTAAAAATGTAAAAATGTAAAAATGTAAAAATGTAAAAATGTAAAAATGTAAAAATGTAAAAATGTAAAAATGTAAAAATGTAAAAATGTAAAAATGTAAAAATGTAAAAATGTAAAAATGTAAAAATGTAAAAATGTTAAATGTAAAAATGTAAAAATGTAAAAATGTAAAAATGTAAAAATGTAAAAATGTAAAAATGTAAAAATGTAAAAATGTAAAAATGTAAAAATGTAAAAATGTAAAAATGTAAAAATGTAAAAATGTAAAAATGTAAAAATGTAAAAATGTAAAAATGTAAAAATGTAAAAATGTAAAAATGTAAAAATGTAAAAATGTAAAAATGTAAAAATGTAAAAATGTAAAAATGTAAAAATGTAAAAATGTAAAAATGTAAAAATGTAAAAATGTAAAAATGTAAAAATGTAAAAATGTAAAAATGTAAAAATGTAAAAATGTAAAAATGTAAAAATGTAAAAATGTAAAAATGTAAAAATGTAAAAATGTAAAAATGTAAAAATGTAAAAATGTAAAAATGTAAAAATGTAAAAATGTAAAAATGTAAAAATGTAAAAATGTAAAAATGTAAAAATGTAAAAATGTAAAAATGTAAAAATGTAAAAATGTAAAAATGTAAAAATGTAAAAATGTAAAAATGTAAAAATGTAAAAATGTAAAAATGTAAAAATGTAAAAATGTAAAAATGTAAAAATGTAAAAATGTAAAAATGTAAAAATGTAAAAATGTAAAAATGTAAAAATGTAAAAATGTAAAAATGTAAAAATGTAAAAATGTAAAAATGTAAAAATGTAAAAATGTAAAAATGTAAAAATGTAAAAATGTAAAAATGTAAAAATGTAAAAATGTAAAAATGTAAAAATGTAAAAATGTAAAAATGTAAAAATGTAAAAATGTAAAAATGTAAAAATGTAAAAATGTAAAAATGTAAAAATGTAAAAATGTAAAAATGTAAAAATGTAAAAATGTAAAAATGTAAAAATGTAAAAATGTAAAAATGTAAAAATGTAAAAATGTAAAAATGTAAAAATGTAAAAATGTAAAAATGTAAAAATGTAAAAATGTAAAAATGTAAAAATGTAAAAATGTAAAAATGTAAAAATGTAAAAATGTAAAAATGTAAAAATGTAAAAATGTAAAAATGTAAAAATGTAAAAATGTAAAAATGTAAAAATGTAAAAATGTAAAAATGTAAAAATGTAAAAATGTAAAAATGTAAAAATGTAAAAATGTAAAAATGTAAAAATGTAAAAATGTAAAAATGTAAAAATGTAAAAATGTAAAAATGTAAAAATGTAAAAATGTAAAAATGTAAAAATGTAAAAATGTAAAAATGTAAAAATGTAAAAATGTAAAAATGTAAAAATGTAAAAATGTAAAAATGTAAAAATGTAAAAATGTAAAAATGTAAAAATGTAAAAATGTAAAAATGTAAAAATGTAAAAATGTAAAAATGTAAAAATGTAAAAATGTAAAAATGTAAAAATGTAAAAATGTAAAAATGTAAAAATGTAAAAATGTAAAAATGTAAAAATGTAAAAATGTAAAAATGTAAAAATGTAAAAATGTAAAAATGTAAAAATGTAAAAATGTAAAAATGTAAAAATGTAAAAATGTAAAAATGTAAAAATGTAAAAATGTAAAAATGTAAAAATGTAAAAATGTAAAAATGTAAAAATGTAAAAATGTAAAAATGTAAAAATGTAAAAATGTAGAAATGAAATTTGTTTTCTTGTGTTATCCCCAGGCTGTATTCAATTAACATATCAAGTGTCGTGAAAACCTCGAGCCTGCTAATTGACAGCCGCCAATTCCTGCGAAGCTTCAAGCGTGCCAACGTCCATTTCCACGGATCCCTTGTTTCTAATTTACATTCATCTATCCCCCACATCCGATGCGTTTTTCCTACTTTGTGGCCACTTCCGAATCACGTTCTATCCTGGAGAAGAAAAGGAAAAAAAAAATGGTGTAAGGTCGGTCCCGTTCATTTGCCCGTTATTTAAAGGAAGCACTTCTCCGGCCCTTGTTATAATTTGCATGTCCCTCTCTCGTGTTTTATCCACAAGTTTTTTGGGAAGAAACACATTAATCGATATTAAAAATTTTCTCCTCCATTTTCCACACTTTCCCACATAAACCAAAAATTTTGGTTGCGTGTATCTTGTGGATCACGTAAAAAAAAAAACAACACCAGCATCACCACCAGCAGAACGTACGCATGTTTAAGAATTAACGGCAGCGGAAGACGAAAAAAGCTCCCTCGAAAGAGCCAAGCCATAGATCATTCGTTGATGGCCCACCCGATCCAAGATGAGGCAAACAGCAGAAAAAAAATAAGATAGAAGAAAAAAGGAAGACAACCACCCCATACCACCCTCAATTGAAGGATCCCTGGAGGAATTGGAAGGTTCGATGATGTTTTGTTGTGCTGTCCACTGGTTGTGCCTCGTGAGCAAATTTCCGTTTCGTTTCGAGCCAGGAAGCGTGATAAATTTATCGCCGAAGTTCTTGGGCGAGCTGCAAAGATGCTGGAAGGCAATGTATTCAGCATGTTTTGAAATTATTTTTATCAAGTAAAGTTAAAAAAAAAGTTTTCTTTATATGTTAGTTCAACAATACTTTTTTTGAAGTAGAATTTGAAAATGTTAAAACGTGACAGAATAATTAAACCTTGAAATCAACTCCAAATGTCAAAAATGTCGAAAATGTCAAAAATGTCAAAAATGTCAAAAATGTCAAAAATGTCAAAAATGTCAAAAATGTCAAAAATGTCAAAAATGTCAAAAATGTCAAAAATGTCAAAAATGTCAAAAATGTCAAAAATGTCAAAAATGTCAAAAATGTCAAAAATGTCAAAAATGTCAAAAATGTCAAAAATGTCAAAAATGTCAAAAATGTCAAAAATGTCAAAAATGTCAAAAATGTCAAAAATGTCAAAAATGTCAAAAATGTCAAAAATGTCAAAAATTTCAAAAATGTCAAAAATGTCAAAAATGTCAAAAATGTCAAAAATGTCAAAAATGTCAAAAATGTCAAAAATGTCAAAAATGTCAAAAATGTCAAAAATGTCAAAAATGTCAAAAATGTCAAAAATGTCAAAAATGTCAAAAATGTCAAAAATGTCAAAAATGTCAAAAATGTCAAAAATGTCAAAAATGTCAAAAATGTCAAAAATGTCAAAAATGTCAAAAATGTCAAAAATGTCAAAAATGTCAAAAATGTCAAAAATGTCAAAAATGTCAAAAATGTCAAAAATGTCAAAAATGTCAAAAATGTCAAAAATGTCAAAAATGTCAAAAATGTCAAAAATGTCAAAAATGTCAAAAATGTCAAAAATGTCAAAAATGTCAAAAATGTCAAAAATGTCAAAAATGTCAAAAATGTCAAAAATGTCAAAAATGTCAAAAATGTCAAAAATGTCAAAAATGTCAAAAATGTCAAAAATGTCAAAAACGTCAAAAATGTCAAAAATGTCAAAAACAGTGCTGATAAATGTCGCTCACTGTCGCCTGACCTTAACATGGTAGCCTATGTCAATATCATCATTTTTAAAATCCTGTCATCAACGAAACGGTCATAGCATTCCATTTTTCTGTAGTAGTGCTGCTGACAGAAATCTTTGTTGCATGACATTCGTTCGCGTTACATGTCGTTTGTTTGGCTCGTGCTCGGTGATTTGTGAAGTATTTTCGGTCAGTTTTTCAAAATTTAAATGGTTTCTCCGGGAGAGTCTGGGCCACAATTTCCTGAAGCTTGCACTCAGCACGATTTAGAAAGCTAGAGCAATTGTAAACAGGTTAATTTAGAGACAAGCTTAGGAGAAAAAAAACATTTTGCTTGGCGATGGATAAGCTTTATGCAGAAGCAGGACATAGCAAGTGGGAATTTCCCTTGATAAATACGCTTCATGCACCGAGAAACGGCAAACAAGTCATTCATACTTTGGGTTAGTATCGATTAAATATAAATCAAAAATTTTTGATTGTTTTTTTAGAATTCTTTTTAGCTCCATGAGCGTCAAACAGCTACCGAGCTAAACGACAAAGATCTTCAAATTCCCGATCTTGGATGGGTGGACCGAAGAGTTCTCTGGAACATTATTCCTACCATGCCCAGCCATTAAAAGGCCTTATTCTCTGACTGCATACGTGAACATAGTATAGGTTCACGCAGTATAGGTTCAGGCACTTCACAGGAACCCACTCCGAAAGTCCTACCATCACCTTGGCCCTAGTTCCAGTTCTGTTTTTTTTCCAAAACGGAAAAGCAGGGCGAGTTGTTAGTTCGGCCTCAGAGAAAAGACAATTCTAGCGAAGGGATTACAGCGTGCATCAAAGGATGGCCACTATAAAAAACCTGACCGCCAACTCGTCTATTTTCATGGTCATCGCCATCGATCCAGATCCCATCATCGTTTGTGGGCGGGAAATCCGAGTCAAATGATCTCAAATTTCTCTTATTCCTAACCCCTGCTCCTCTTAAAATGTTAACTGTAATAAAATGTTAAAATCTATACATAATTTCACTAATAACACCCACGAAACCCTCTTGAGAGTACATTTTGGTTCAAATTCCATTCGTTTGATAGTTTCCCCCTAGCAGTTTGTCCACCCCGCAACAAGTGAAGTTGACCCTGAGTGACCGAGAGACCTAGCCAGTCATTCACAATAAAACGAGAATTTAAGAAAAATTTTGTTAAGTAGGACTCATCAATAATAATCTTAAACACTGTAATGTGTAGATTATTTTTAAGTTTTAATGCTTCCCAAAAGAAAAAAATAACAAAATTATTCAAACTCGGAGTATTTCAGTATTGAAGAAGCTGAAATTATTTACATTTTCACGATGTACATAAAATCAAGTTGTGATAGGTAGATTTGACAGAGAACATAATAAAATGACGATCACATAGGCTTAGATGTCTCTCAACTGCAAATGTCGTGATATCCTACCACATGTCATGGTGATATGATACATGTGTTGCATGACAGTGATACCT
>NW_026598097.1:0-58572 GCF_029784155.1 Uranotaenia lowii
AATCGACACCAACATTTTTCGGATTGCGGTATTAACAAAAACTTTTTTTTTATTATTTTATTTAACTTTAAAGTCGTTTAAATCGGTAACAACTTTATCAGGATATATTGATGTTTTTAAATTTATATAAGGGAAGTGGGACACATTTCCTAGGACTGTCGGTTTTCCCGGTGCAGCAATCGAATTACAAAGTATTTCTCGGATTCGCTAGCCACCCTGATTTAACTTGTTCTGTCGATAAGATGCACTTCAAGTGACCAAAATATATGTTCATCCCTAGGTAATGTAAACTCTACATTTTTTAGAATACATTTCTCAACTTATTTGATAAGAAATTTTCAGTCATTCTATTAACGACCGAACCCGCTTGTCCAGTAATAACAAGGTCATGATCGACGGCGACGAGCTGGAGATAGTCGAAGACTTTGTCTATCTCGGCTCACTGGTGACCGCAGACAATGACACCAGCCGTGAGATCCGGAGGCGAATTATCAGCGGAAGTCGTGCCTACTATGGACTCCACAAGCAACTGCGGTCGAGAAGACTTTGCCCTCGTACGAAGTGTAACCTGTATATGACGCTTATTAGACCGGTTGTTCTCTACGGGCACGAGACATGGATATTGCTCGAGGAGGACCTGCGTACACTCGGAGTATTCGAGCGACGAGTGTTAAGAACCATCTTTGGCGGCGTACAGGAGAACGGAGTGTGGAGGCGAAGGATGAACCACGAGCTCGCGCGACTCTACGGCGAACCCAGTATCCAGAAGGTGGTGAAAGCTGGCCGGATACGCTGGGCTGGACATGTTGCGAGAATGCCGGACGACTGTCCTGCAAAACAGGTGTTCGCTACGAATCCGGTAGGAACAAGACGAGCGGGGGCGCAACGAGCGAGGTGGTTAGACCAAGTGGAGCGTGATCTGGCGAACGTGGGGTGCCCGAGAAATTGGAGAACGGTTGCTATGAACCGAGTGAATTTTAGGAATTATGTTCGTCAAGTTATGTCGTGAGACGGAATACTATGTAAATAAAAAATAAATAAATAAATCTATTAACATGCGGTCATTTGTTAAGATGCGATTCTTGTATGTTAATTATTGAATTGTCCACAGGAATGTTTTGAATTTGTAAAAATTGTATATGAAACTCTGCTCAGTAATGGTAAAGGGTTGAAACAGTCTTACAGTATAATTTAAGATAATTTGGTAACGCTTTGCCACGACTGTTGAGACACTGTTTTTTTTGCAAAGCACTCCCAAAACAATCTACAAAAGCAACGAACGCGATGGACGTAGGCGCGGTTAACGCTTCTTTTATGGACTTTGGGGAGCATGAAGTTTGGGAAATGATTCTCGGGGCTCTGCATGCCTCTCTTATGCTACCACTGTCCAACTCCGGTTCATCTTTCCCCATGCGTTTAGCAAGCAAATTACAGAAACGCCGAAATCTGATTCACGCACACATCTGAACGACCGGCTTTACAAGTCAGTCGCCAACATTCTTCGGTCAGACAACTAATCCAACTGCCCCAAAACTGAGGAAGAAAAAAAACTGCACGTGCCGGAGTTTTTTTCTCAGCTTGAAGCGTCTGTGTGCTGTGGTATTTGTGACCCCATTTTTGCAGGGCAATTCTGTATTTTTTTTCAAAATAAAAAAGGCTATTGTCTTTCAATCTCTAATTATTTACACATAACATTGAACGGCACTGTACCTTATTTGTTCCGGCAATATTAAATTTTCTGACTCTGGCATTCAGTCAATAATTTTCTAATTTTAATTCGTTTCACAAGCTGAGTTATAAAAAAAATCCAGCGCTCACAATATTCATCAATCTGACAATGATTATAGCAATTAAAAAACCGCGCTGATAAATACGAACAGAGCTTCAGCTCACGTACAAGTAATGACAACTGATTGTCATTGGGTTTGTTTTTTAAAGTTTGTTTGCGCTGATAAATTTAATAGTTGTCAGCCTTCGCCGAACCGATTATAACAATTTAAAATTTGTTTTTTTTTCATAAGAAAGATGCTAACATGGTTTGGCAAAAAATATATTTTTACGCCCGTTATTATAAATTCAAGATCAATCGAACACGCTGATAAGGGGAGTAAATTGTATTAGCTGTGTTTGGAATGTGTGGATTTTGGTGTACATTTGTCGCTGTTTGATACAGTTTCGGTGTTCAGAAATTGCTTAAATTATGTTTCGTTGTGGGTAATAAAAAGGGTCATTATTACCCAGTAGTAAAGTGTTATCTTCAAATTTCGGTGTCGATGTCATCTTAGCGGAAAACTAATTCAACCTAGGGCAGTGGTCGGCAACGTTTGGCTCGCGAGCCGCATTCGGCTGAAGAGTTCGCTGCAAAAATATTATTCATTTTATTGAATGTAATAATTATAAGAAAAATCGTGCTGAACCAATATTTGAGCCTTGTGACCTAAAAGCTGGGTTATAAGGGTTCAAAAGAAAAAAAAAAAAACAAAAAACGATTGATGTATAATTTGCAAACAACACTAATCAAAATCAAATTATCTAAGATGCATGTTGATATTTTAAATTTATGTCATCACGATAATATCTTTTTCTTTTCCAGAAATTGTTTATGGGGTAATCGAAATTTAAACATATTTAAGAGGTTTTGAACACTGTGACCAGTTCAAAACTAATCTTTTAACTATTTCTCATCGATTCCACTACTTTACCATCCCAACTTATGTCGCTTTTTGAGTTATTGGCGAAATAAGATTTTTCAGAGTAGGCGGTGACCTTGACTGACGGGTATGGTTATTTTTGCTGCTGGTTTTTACTCCTGAAAAATTATTTTATTTTTTACTTGTGAATTGTTATTTGTGAATAAAAATCCGTACAAAAGTTGGATAATTTGAATTTGTATCGCGTTTATTATAGTTTTGTAAGTGTTTTTATGGTCTGAAAGCCCAGTTCATTATCGAAATTAGTGGACGGTGTGTGTATTGGCTGTTGAAATAGCTGGGGCCTGTGTTGGAGCTGGAAGAAAATTTACAGCTACATTTGATCCTTTGAATCATTCTACAAATCAGAGCTAAGTATTCTTTTATTGTAAATTACTTGTTTAGTAAGGCAGTTAATAGGATAAGGTGTGGTTTTTGTGTTTTGCGATCTGCCGATCAAAGTCAAAATTTCGCAAAACAAAACTATGGTCAAGTTTCCAAGCTGTTCTCAATGAAAATGTATTTGGCAGATTTTTCAGGAGTCTACATAGTTTACATAGAGTCTAGAGTAGACTGCCCCAAAATTGTATGGGAAATTTCAAGCTTGTGAAATGTTATGCGCTGCAGGCTTAAATTGTTCCTAAGCCTAGTACAAGGTCTCATGCCAAATTTGGGCCAGATCGGATCACGGGAAAGGGTCGCTCAACGAGCCTAACATGAGAATCCAGTTTTTCATGTATAACTTTGGTTCTCTTCGGTCGATTTATTTTGAAAACGGTTTTTCTTAAAGGCTAAACTATGACAAATATTCCATCCGAAGACTGCATTTCGTTGAGCGACCCCTTCCCGTGATCCGATCTGGCCCAAAATTGGCATGAAACCTTGTACTAGGCCTAGGATCAATTTAAGCCTGCAGCGCACAACTTCAAATGTCGGGTCATTTGGGACACTCTAGTCTACATACGTTGTTCGAAAAAACAGTTTGTTCCGGGAATCATAAATAAATTCGTAGTGTCCAAGATTTTCTAATGAATTCCAAAACAAATGGAGCCAAATGTGACATGTGAAGTTATTTAAATAATAAAAATCTTTTTTGTGGAAGACGGAGAGAAAGTGGAGAATCCTTACCTACAAAACATACATTTTGGCATAATTAAAAAAACTCATGGAACTTACAAAAACACAGTAAAAATTCCAGATCTTGAAAAACAAATTTAAAGATTAAGTTTTACTAAACAAGATGGTTTAAAATGGTTGCGATTGTCATTTTAAAATGGTTTTTTCTGATTTGTGCTGGAATTCATTAAAAATTATTTTTTTTTACAAATTTCACTTATTTTTTGGAAGCACACCGGGTCAGCTAGTTGTACTAGAATTGAGATAGTTCAACTAAAACCTAATGAAATATTATACATATTTTCGATTTCTTGTCTTTATTTCCAACCCCGCCTTTAGACGGGGTTTCTGTTTTATCTATTCTACCTTACTTAAGATAATTTTTATCTTAAAAAAAATCCAGAATGGTTGTAACTCTTTAACCCAACTGCCAATCAATGGAATGCACATAGACCAAGGATTTCTAAAGCTACCAAAATGATAATTTTTCTTAAAAAATATCCATTTCTAGTTTCTTTATGTTTTTGAGCTTCTTCCAGCAGTAGCTTTTGACAACTGCTGTCAAACAGTTTTGCTTTGATATGAATTGTAAGATTCGCATGGTTTGAAAAACATTCTGCGCAAAAAGTAAGTTAAATAATGATTGGCTTTGGTTTTATGTTGATTTTAGTGAAACCCCGTCTTAACACATTGCGAGAAACTTAGTCCTGAAGTAATCAAGGGCTGAAGATCCAGCAAAGCTTTTAAACTGTGAAATATTGAAAATAGTTTTCGGCACTTTCGTCTCAATAGGTTGCCGACCACTGTCCTAGGGTGTAGGGATCAAGTCAATTGAACCAGCAGATAGCCGTGATGTCAGGAACACATTTTACGCAGCTAGAAGTATGTCCAATTTCATTCAACAGCAGCCCCATTCTATCGAATGGGTGCTCCCCATACGTTTTTTTGGCTGTTTGCTTTTTTTTCGTACGTTTCGTGATATTGTGGTACCAACATTTGAAACATTCGCGTTTTATCTATCTCTGTATATGTAGGTGTGGGTATCAGGGGAACCAATCCGTTTTACGACACTGTTTTCCGCATCATTTTTTCAATGACATTGAACTGGTTGTGGCGCTTGAGGAAATGTAAAACCAAGGTTGAAATTTTGGGATTTGACCTGGTCACTTGAAAGTTTGAAAATATGTTTTAAGTGAACGACACTTATGTCAAAAAAAAATTCTATCGAAGATCGTACGGCGGCTCTCAGTGGATGATGTCATCGAAATACTATTTATATGCGGGCTAGCTAAGTGAACCCTCCGCACCAAGCTCACTTAGCTATGCACTTCGATCGTATGAAGACCGAACGTATCTTCTATTATTGGATTTTGTGACTGAACATTTAAGCAATGATTAGAAGAAACCAACAACACTTACCTCGAATCTTTTTTGGAGAGTCAAATGTGAAAGTGACTTTCCCGTTGACAGTCTGACCGGCATAATACGTGTTCCAGGGATTGTCCAATTCAATTAGACAGTCTTTGAGACCCATTTCGCTCTAGTTGTGGGCTTCTATTACTCTTCTTCTTCTGATGACGGATGTTTAACACCTTGGTATGTTAATGTTGTCGTGTCGAAGCACCAATTCAAGTTGAAGCCGATGTCTTCAATATTGTGCTACTAAATCACAGCTCTCAAGAAGCGGATCTATATCTAAATGATGTCACTTTGATACACTAATTGTATCGGAATTAATCACAAAGTTGGGGCGATTCACTGGTCCGAAGGAAAATATCCGCGTTCTTTCGGATATGAGCTTTCTATACCCAAGAGTACATCAGTCGACAATCGCTAGTAGACACAATTGCTGTTGAAATATCGCAAACTTAGCGGCAGGATGCTCACTCACTGACTACATATACTACTGCTGCTGACGACTGACGGCTGTCATAAAATGTAGGTATGCTGGCTGCCGCTGAAGAGACTCGAATGGTAAAGTTATGCGTGCCTCTGGCTGGCTGATTGGCCCCCACTGCACACTGGTATGTATGTTCAGTACAGTGGCTTGGTGTGGTGTGGTGGACTGATGCTGCTTTCATGTGGCGATAGGAGCGACTGACTAGCGAGAGCATAACTCGAAGACACTCAACTGGGAGGTAGCATTTTGTTCAGTTGTTGTTTTCATTTTCATATGAGAACCCGCCGCGTGCGCTGTCAGAAATTGGCGACGAGGGTATCGAAAATTGCAAATAAAATGCCGCTTCGCATTACCTACCTTTTTTTCTATTGAAAAAACGTATGCAACCCTTATCTAAAAATATTTTAAAAATAATTTTGGTGTTTAATTTCTCAGCTTTATACGAAATTTACTTGACGGTTTTTTCTAGGGTAAAAGCACTAGCTATTAAACAGGCACACATTACTAAAAAAGGAGCAGTTTGAGCAATAATATACAGTACACAAAATAAAACAAAAATTTAAGCATTTTCTTCCTCCGTTCTAGTTTTTTTTTTCGAAAATGTTGGACTCTGAATCTCAAAGCAGCTGTAAAACTAGAACATAAATATGTTCAAAATTTTATGTGGTTTTTCGGATGGATGAAAAAAAAACATACTTTTTTATTTGGAGGAAAATAGGATATGAACTTAAGAAATTTAGATTCAAAATTGTTTAAAAGATGAAAGTATTTTGAAATAATCATAATTTTCATATATTGGATGACTGGATCCTGAAATATTCTGTATGATCCCGTTTCTATGACATTATAATCTTATTCAAGTTTCTCATTTTGAAGTAACAGCATATGGTAACTTTAAAATGGAAGAGATATAAAAATTGAGAAAACAATTTAAAAAAGATGTGTTTCAAATAATCCAACGTTTGCTATACGATGCGGCAACGTAGGGTACAATAATCGTTCAATTCAAATTAACTATAGATATTAAAATTTTTAAATGTCAATATTTTCTATTTGCCAATTTTGTTATTATTGGAAATTTTGACAAAATTGACGAAATGGATAAAAGATACAAAATTGACAAAATTGCTTAAATTGTCAAAAATAATAAAATTTACAAAAACGGCAAGTTACACAAAATTTAAAAAAATTCAAAAATGACAAAATGTGCAATGTCGGCCAAATTGATTAAATTGACTAAAATGAAAAATTTGATAAAAAATGAAAAAAAAAATACAAAAATGATAAAATGGAACGAAAATTTTGAAAATAATCAAATTGACAAATTTGACAACATCGAAACTTTTTTTTTTTTGAAAATTACCAAATTGACAAAGTTAGCAAAATTGACAAAATTAACAAAAGTGACAAAAATCACAAAATTTATATATTTGACAAAAGTAATAAAATTTTGTCAATTTTGCCAATTTAGTGAATCTGGTGAATTTTTTTTTTGGCAATTTGTCATTTTTGTAATTTTTTTTTCCAATTTTATCCATTTTTGTTTATTTTGTATTTTTTTCAATTTTTTCATTTCTGTATTTTTTTTTCCATTTTTTTCATTTTTGTCAATTTATTTTTTTAATATTGTCATTTTGTTAATTTTGCCAGTTTTTCAATTTTGTTAAAGGGTGCTTAATCGCTTGGCGCACGGTACCCTCCCAAATAAACGCACTTCAATCAATCAATCAATTTTGTTTATTTTGATCATTTTGTGAATTTAGTAAATTTGGCCAATTTTGTGAATTTTTCAATTTTTGTCAATTTTGTGAATTTGGTCAATTTTGTCAATTTGGTGATTTTTGTCTTTTTTGTAAATTCAGTAAATTTGGTTAATCCTATATATTTTGTCAGTTTTATCAACTTTAGCTTAGCTTAGCTTGGTTGACTACTCACATCCACCTTGAATCATTGAACCCGAAATGCTACTCAAGATGTCTGAATGAAGAATTTGAAAGTATTCTAGTATAATCTGTGATTCATTTTTCAATTTGGTTTAAATACAATTAAATGCAATTCGGATTCCAAGATCGCAGGCGTGGCTAAGTAGAACAAGTTCCACATCGCCAATGGTTGCTACTCCGTGATTGACCGAGGCCATCAATTTTGTTCAGATGTCAAATGAACGGAACCTGGGATTGGCTACATATTCACAATGAACAAAACTGATGCTCTCTCTTTAAACATCAATAACAACGCCGGCCACGTCCTAGTAGTCAATAGATAGATTAGGAAAAATGAGAAAGGGATGAAAGAACAAATTTACGCCTAAGGACCGAGGTCACCTCTGCATCCTTGCAAAAAAATTTGGTTGGGAATGTAGGGGAAAGGAAATTATTAGGAAACACTTTTGACTAGTGTTGTGCTTTTAGCTTTTTCTGCTGAAATATAATGTTTTATTATAACATCTACCCCCTTCTTACTGACCAAAAGTTAGGAAAAATACTCACGGCACATGAATTCTTTATAAGTAAAACGCCTTATAAAACCATTTGTTAATAAAAAAATATATATATATTAAAACTTAGCCAGATAAGAAAACATGTTTTGGAATGGTAATTATGAATAAAACACTATTGAAGTCAATTGTTTGTATAAACTTGATTCTTATCTTCATATCTCTGATAGTCGTTGCTAACATCATTAAAAGTTCGAAATGATATTCAAACTGATGTTCTTAATCATATTTATGTGGGAATTCAAAAACCAATAAAAAGTTTAGAAGATCTAAAAATTTGGTGAAAAACTCAGAAATAGAATGAAATAAAAAACATAATTGATTGAACCGTTGGAGGAAACTCGTAAAAATAGAACTTTTATCATTTTCAACAGAAATGGAAACTATGATCACATATAAAAACGAAGAATTCATCATGTAACGACTTCCCGTATTTTTTCTTCAACCACAACAAAACATGCAAACATTGCAATTAAACTTAAAATTTGAATTGGTGAAATAACGATTGGATGGTTCATAATCATCGCATCCAAATGACGAAATGTTTTTTGGGACATTATGAATATGGCACAAACATTTATTAATAATTTGCTACATTGAAAACATTGTAGTGTTAAAGTTCAAATCCCTACATAGAAGTTTTGATTGACTGATTAGAAAAATCACGAGAATACTTAGCTTTGACGTTTCTGGGGACCAAAAAACATGAATGAATGACTCCGAAGGTTCATCCACGATCAGTATGAGCGGCCGACACCACTCCAGGAAGACAGGAACTGGATCAGATTTTCAGATAAGATGAGCTTCACCCTCTCGAAACACGTCGAGAACGTCCAAAAACTTCTTGATAGTTGATGGATTACATAAATAATAAGGACAAACGAACTTTAAAATAAGGGTTTAACGGCACTTGATTTCTTCCGCTGAAACAAAACACTTCTATTTTGTCAGTTTTATCAACTTTGTCCATTTAGTCAATTGTCAACTTTGGCAATTTTGACAATTTTGTCAATTTTAACAATTTGGTCAATTTTATCAAATTTGTCAGTTTGACAAAAATAAAATTGAGAAAAAAATTTAAAAAGAAATACAAAAATGATAGAATAATAGACCAAATCTATTTTATGGCAATTTGACAATTTTGATAAAATTGACAAAATTTATAAGATTGACAGTATTGACTGTATTTACAAAAATGACAAAAAAGAAAAAAATCTTAAAAATAACAAAATTGTAAAAATTTACCGAATATACAAAATTGACCAAAGTTGATAAAATTGACAAAATATACATGATTGACCAAATTCACAAAATAAACAAAATATATCAATTTTATCAGTTTTATCAAAAAAAATGATAAAAAATGAAAAAAATTATAAAAAATTGTTGAAAATAATAAAATTGACAAATTTGACATCATCAAAACTTTTGCTCAATTTGAACAATTTTGTCAATTTTTAATTTTTTGTCAATTTAGTCTATTTTGTAAATTTTGTGAATTTGGTAAATTTTGTGATTTTTGTCTTTTTTGTGAACTTAGTCAATTTCGTCAATTTAGTCAATCCGATATGTTTTGTCAATATTATCAACTTTGTCAACTTTGTCAATTTAGACTATTTTGTCATTTTTCCCATTTTTGTAAATTCAAAAAATTTTGTCGATTTTGTCAATCTTATATATTTTATCAATTTTATCAACTTTGTCCATTTTGAAAATTTTAACCATTTTGGTAAATTTTGTCAGTTTTGACAATTCGATCAATTTTGTCAATTTTATCAAAATTGTCAATTTTGTAAATTCAGTCAATTTCGTCAATCTTGTGTATTTTGTCAATTTTGTGATTTTTTTCAATGACTTCATTATTGTCAATTTTATCAATTTGGTAATTTTTTCATCAGTTTTGTCATTATTTTTTTAAATGTTGGTAAATTTTGTCAATTTTTATCAATTTTGTTAATTTTGCCAAAATGGTCAATTTCGACAGTTTTGTCAGTATCATAATTTTTTTCGATATGTTTTGTCAATTTTGGTCTATTTGGCCAGTTTTATCAATTGTGTCAAATTTGTCAAACTTTCTAATTCAGTTGATTTTGCCAATTTTGTTAATTTTGTCAATATTTTCGATATTATAATTTTTGTCGATGATGGCAATTTGATCAATTTTATCAATTTGGTCGTTATTGTCGATAATGTCGCTTTGGTCAATTTGGTGAATTTTCACAATTTGGTTTATTTTGCCAATTTGTCGATTCCGTCATTTTAGTGAATTGTCGTTTTTGTGATTTTTTATATCAATGTCATTTTAATCAATTGTCGGAAAGACCAAGTCGATGGCGATCAACACAGGAAATCTCTTCAGTTTCATGGTAGCTGGGCCATAAGTTGAGAAAGTGAAGTGCTTCCAGTATTTTGGTAGCCTAATGATTCTATCGAAAAAGATATCGAAAGCCGGGTCAGAATGGCCCGATTCACGTTTGCGAGTCTCCGAGAGATCTGGCGGTCACGTCAGGAATCTCTTCAAACAATCTTCAATTTAAACGTCGAATTCGTATTGTCATACGAATGTGAAACATATGGTTCACATATGCGGTAACGACGCGAAAACTGCAAGTTTTTGTTAAACGCTGCCCGCGGAATATTGTTTTTTTTTTTCAAGGCATCCAATTTTGAAACGATGTTTCTTTGACCGTTCGACAACTGTCGAAGTCTGATGATCCTGCAACACCATTTTCTCGCCCTGGATCGCTTGCCGCCTTTCAACTTCGGTTGGATGGTTTTTTCCTATCTTTTTATGGTGGGAGTGCGGTTGCGCCTTCCTCATCGCTGTCGTCTTCTTCCTCATTTTTTCCAGCAGTGCTACTGCCGCCGGATTCTCGACTATCCTCTTCGGCTTCTTCTTTTGCGATCTTATGTTTCCCCTTTTGCTCAGGAAACGGTGGTATTATCTCCGGAATAACCATTCTCTCGTCGGCACTTGGAGCCTTGCATAAACGATTCATCCGCCAATAGAAGAGGCTGCCTTTCGCCTTAGCAACACTGATTGTGCCGCCGTCCTTCCTCAGAATTGCACGGTCAGGTTTGAACTCCACGTGCACACCCGCTTTTAGTAGTCTCGCTAACGACAGCACATTGTACTTGAGCTGCTTGACGGACAGTACATTGCCAAACGATAACTTGTACTGATTTCTCCCAACGGCCGACACGCCTTTCACGGTACATTCCTTCTTTGCTATCAGCACCTCGACTCGCCTCGGGACAAGCACGCTTCTTATGCCCAACCTTTCCTTAATTGTAGCATTTTCCGGGAAAATTCGCTGACTTCCTACGTAATTTTCCAGATTTGGCCGCAAACGCCACCTCGTCAGAACCGTTGAAAACACTCGGTCCGAATTCTCTTCCAGAACGCTTCCTCTCTTCTGCTAAAATGCGTGCTTTTACGATATCAAGCCTTATTTGTTGATCGTCCAAATTTTCCATCGCCGTGGTTACGACTTCGCTGCCGTGATATGACGAAGTGACGAATAAAACATTTTGTATTTTCGTCAATTAAAGCGATTTTGGTCTTTTAGCTTAATATTCATTACTCCAAGATTTTTAACGAAATATAATCTGTACAATCTGTTCTTAAATGTATGTTAAATAAAGCCTTTCGGGTTACAACTCCTTATTTTGCCTACATAAGTTCTTAAAACACATTAGTCACTTCGGCGTAAAAACATAAGTTTTGTTTTAACGATTATACGCCGAAGTGACTAATGTCCTACTAACTATGGTAGTTAGTAGGCTTGTGCCAACTTCCGAATAGAAGAAATTGAACAAGTTTTTCTATTTCATTAAAATAGCCGGCGCGTTGGAACTTATTCAAGCATATTCGAGCAAGCCGTTGGGTATTTTTGAAGATATTGGAGAGTTTGAAGAGATGTTGGGAACAATAAATGAGAAATGAAATATTTCATCGATAAGAACAAAATAACTAAACCTACTTAAAATTTGTTTTAATTTCCGCCAGCTGCGAACGTACCTAAACCAAACAAAAATAAAAACAGGCTGAAAAAGCGCGAACAAAATAAACCAAGGCGATGAGTCCTGCACTTAACTACAGAGAATTTTGGGAGATGCTCGACGAATGAATGTATTTTGAAGAATTTTAACTAATTAAAATTATGCTTTTGTTCAATAAACAAATTTATCGTAATTAGTGCACATCATTTCATTTTAATTGAAAACTGAAAACGTTTACTTTATGAGATCATTGCGCACTAACGAATAATTTTAACTCTTCATTTTATAATATTTTATATTTTCCATAAAAAACTCATTAAGAAAATCATATTTAAAAAAATGTATTGATTTTTGTAAATTTGCTTCATTTATAACATTATCAAACAACGCCATACACAAAGTACTTCTGCATTAGATTGATTTGCTGGAAAATAATTAAACCTATTTTCTGAAAATATATAAATTTGTATAAACTAACATATCAAATTTGATATAAGGTACACCGGGGCAAGTGCAAACTCGGGGCAAGTGCAAACGATCAACTTTCCTCTGTTACAAAAAAATTAAAAAATATTTCTTCTTCTAGAAGTTGTTGTTGTTGTCCAAACCAACAATCTGACATAGATAAACTAAACTTTTTTTTCAATTATTCACTAAAAACACGGCACTGTTTGATTACACACGAATTCAAGTACGTACTAGACATGAAAAGTGTGTTTTGGTTTTGCTTTTTTTGGCTACAAAAAAGGGCATTTAAATCCGATTTTTCGTCGAAAGGTGAGTGTTTGGGACTGATATTCAGGTGAAAGCAGAAAATTTATGATAAATTTCCAGTAGACCTTAAAATTGTGAAAATCATATTCACTCCTGTCAACCCACACTGAGGGGCAAGTGCAAACGACACTACCGGGGTAAGTGCAAACGCACCTTTAAGCCATGTAACATCAGACATTAAAAAAAAAATCATCTCAAAAATGGTTCAGCATTATATTAGAGTGGTCAGAAAGGGTATCCAAAGTGTTGTATCTGAAGCGGATATTCAAAATTCCGTAATGCCTTGGCAAATGAAGGTCTTTTGCTTCAAATAACACTCAGCAAAACTGAAGTTCCAAAAAGTAATTAATATAGCAGAAAAACAGCAAATACATCAAAAAAAAGTTGATAAAACATACCGGAACATGTATTAAATTCGTTTTAGCAACGATACACTGACGCATCTTTGAATAAGTTTGGAAAAAGCATTGCGTTTGCACTTGCCCCCATAAACGGGGCAAGTGCAAACTTAGAAATTTTTTCACAAAAGTGCCGTTACTTTTTACCAACATTTTTTAATTTTTCACTTTCAACGGGAATTTGTTGAGAACCATTTTAATGATGCAACGAACGATAATTGATAATTCTTGAAGATTTACATATTTATCTAGGACATGTGAAAGTTGAACTATGGTGAAAACCGTTTGCACTTGCCCCGGTGTACCTTAACTAAAAATTTTCGGCTAAAAAATTTTTCAAATTATTTTATATGGGACCCCCCCTCCCATTTACTAAGGTGGGAGGGGTGTCTTTTCTTTTAAAATATCATTATGTCAAGATAGGTATATGTCCTAAATTTTATGAAAATCGTCTCAAAATTATTTGAACTGTTTTCCATATCTCTCCCATGAATTAACGGATATTAGTCACATCGGCGTCAAAATGGCACATTCGTCACTTTGTTTTTCTGGATTTACTCGAAAACTATATGGAATATCAAAAAACTTTTCAGTGCGTTTGAGAGCTATTAGAAAACTGTATTAAATGACGTCAAAAAGTAAAAACCGATAAAAATGGATGTTCGTCACTTCGTCATATCACGGCAGTTCGTAGCTGGGTGGCAACGATATGAAAAGCTGACTCACCATATCAAGCTCAGTCACAGTGGCACCGGCATCCTTCAGCTGTCTCACGAGCTCATCGAACCGACGAAAATGATCCGCCAGCAACGTCTCTTCTTCCATCTGCAGTATAGCCAAGGACCGCCAAATCTACGTCTGGGAGGCAAAACCTTATTTAGCGAAGGTGCTTGCCAACGACATCCACATCTCTTTGGTCGTCTCCTTGTCGCGCACGTACTCTAAATGGCTATCCGCAATAAACACCACCAGGAGTGCTTTCGCCTTCTCGTCCCTCTCGAAAAACGCTGCATTCGTTGCCGCTTCTCTGGAAGGATCCGCCGTGATAGTGTCCTTCACTTCATGCGCCAAAAGTTGAGTCCCCACTCGAAACCACCACGTGTCGTAGTTCTCGCCAGCGAACTGCACGATGCCAACTTTCTTCGGGTTGTTCATCTTGAACCGGAAACTTTTCGCAGACTTCGAGAACTTTTAAACTTTATTCCAGCTTTAGGTATGGCGTGACTGGGCCCATAACCTATTGAGAAACACGTCTTTACGTTTTCGATGATGGTTTATCACAGGACAACTTATGATACTAGGCTTATTTACTACGTGCATAGCAACTTGAGTTGCTATGCTCCTTATATACAAATAGCTGTAAATCGCTGACTGCTATGATTTCCAACAAATATTATCAACGCTTGGTGGCCTGGAAACTGGATTTCAAACGTGGAACACAGAGATGGACTATAGGCACTCGCTGCGAAGAGACGAAAACAAGATTTGTAGAAAGACGTAGTCTAGCCGCTGAAATACGCAACGTGATAAGAAACTCGGCTGGTAGCAAATGCATTCATTCGGCTGCATATTCAGAAAATGGAAATATCCTTGCCAAAAAAAAACGTCTGATGATAATAACAGAAACTTAAAAAGACCCAATTTGCATTAAAGGTTCTCTGATCACATCAGATGTCTCGGCGAATGGAAATCCGAGTCTTCAACTTAAACGTCAAATCCATGTTGTTGTACGGGTACCACGGTGACGGAGTGAAAATTAGATCGCCAGTGTTATCAAAAGGCATAATTGAAAATGAATTGTTCATACGCTGCAGAGAGGTATTAAGAATGGAATGGATATCGAAGACGAGGCAGGCCGCGAAGCTCGTGGCGATCAAGCTTAGTCGCAGAAAGAAAAACCGTAGACGAAAATCTTGACTGGTTTTGAGTGAAGACGTTGGCTTCACGTGTCGTCAACAATAGGGGGAGATCTTTTATTTCGGCAGGCAATCGACGCTGATACGTTAAGCAATTTAGTGAATTGTCGTAACTATTTGGTTTTGAACATTTTATCATAAAATAGCCGATAAAACGAATCAAATCAAATCACATAACCGCCTTTTCTTGGAAGGACTTCTGCTGTTCTTCGGCATGATCCAGCTGCTGCATTTGATTGCCTCGATGATTGTTTGGTACCTCACTTTCGCTGAACCGGTACACCATGTATCGCGGCGTGTAGTCTCGCCAGCCGATTTCGTTGGTTTCTCCGTCATCTTGGATGTTGGTGTGATTCGCATTCAGCACCTCCTCGTACGTTGGTGGTGCTAGAAACAAAAACAGATACGTAATCGATTTGCAAGCGATTTCATATCATAAACACATTAACCAATAAATATTTTCAGAGGCTCTGATAAGAATTCGATGACAATTGATTGTTTTTTCTCTCTCCTCATTATCGATAGGTGGAATACATACGCAAATCAGCTGGGAAGCTTGGCATCGCAACTGGGACTTCGGCCGTTGAGCTAGACGGCGCCGTTGGCTGGACTATCACCGGTTGTGCAACAATGGATGTTTCGAATCCTGGTACGGCGTCCATCGACAGAGGAATGGTTCCGATGGTGATTGGAATTTGGATACGAGGATTGATAGCTAGCCCGTTTATTTTACCTTCAACTTCGATGGCATACGTTACGGTAAGTACCTGGCAGGATTTGCTAGTGGGTGGTAGTGCTGGGATTTGTATGTACTGCTCAAAAGACCCTTGATTTTTCGGTTCCAATCCAGGACAACGTGTTTCAGCAATGATCGATGGAATTGTTTTCACTCGACAGTACGGATGTTGACTGATGAACGATGCTAAGCGAACTAGTTTAGTTGAAATTTCGTTTAGCTGTTTTTTGCTCTGATTGTTCACTTCTATTTTTACGGCAACGGTTTGACCTGGAACGTATCCCGAAATAGGAGTTTCTGCCGAAATGTACATCGGATCAGATCGACAAGGTCCGCAACAAAATGTTTTAGATTTATCCAACTTGGTAGGGTAACGTATTTCGTAGGCTTCCTCATTCAAATTCACATGGCGAAGTATAGTGAAGGCAACTTTGTAGGATTGATCAATTTTCCAGGAACGTTCTAGAACCACCTTCACCGTGTATCGGACATGCCCATGCTCGGCTTCTACCGAGGTTACCAAATTGTGAGGTAGCGCACACGAAAACCTATACGTGTGAATCCAGGCAACAAATCAATATTGTTTCCTTCTTTTGATCCCACCAAATACGTTGTAGAGTGCAGATAATCTTGGCGTCCGCTATAATGGACCGTACGTCGATTCTTACCAGCACCTTCTGTTTCGGTCCATTTCACCTCAGCTACTCCATTGATTTGTAGAGCAACTCCTAAATAATGTTTTTGAAAATGTTTAAACACCTGTGAATTCCATTCCCATGTAGATAATTGACCCATGATGACTCATACCTCGCACTTTGGTAACTTCCGTCAAACGAAGCTCAACACCCCCGGACAAAGTTTGTCCCGGAAAATACACACCGTATGGATTTTGGTCGAATTTGATTTCACAACTGGTGGCCATTGTTAGAGGAAAAACCTATTTAGATTCCCACTCTGTTACATATCCTGCTGATTTTCTTCACTGAAACCTGCGACAGACTGTATGGTTCGATCGAGAATAAGCGTGCGAGGAAATTTTGCTATCGGCCATCAGCGTGAATGTGAACGCGGGGAATTTGCCATTAAAAACAAGATTGATAAGATATCGTGCATGAAAACAATTGACCGACAACACGTCGGTATTCCTATAAGAATTTCATGACACATACTGTTTAGATAATAAGCTGGTACTGGAGCTGAATGTGTATCATAATTTTTGAGTAAAGCTTAGTTCTTTTAGAAATGGGACAGTTACGAATGCCTGTATCTCAAAAACCATTCGTTTGAACGAAATACTTTCTATGAAGAAAAAGAAGGCAATGTTATGATCTTTCATGAAAAAATTTGAAAAAAAAATATTTACCGTTTTTTGTTAAAGAAATTTCTACTTTATTCTTGGTATCTCTCATTGGCCGGCGCACACTTTGTTTAGTCATGGTATTGATCAGTTTCTCCAACTTACACTTCGTAAAATCTATATTTTAGGTGGCTTCACCTTCCTTCTTCAATTTCTGATACTTTTTGGTCCAATACTTCTCTGGAAACTGGAAACTGGAAGCATTTTAGTGGATACAGTTGTTTCGAAATGAACAAATTTGATTATTTTTGACCACATTTTTGAACGTTTTTTTTCGGTACCGGTTTTACAGCTTAAGAGCTTTGGAACTATCAAAAAATGGTTGTTTGAGGTTGGATTTTAATGAGTCATCACTAGGCAACACTTTCAGCTTATCGGAGAAAATTGTTTTGGACATATCAGCGATCTACCCTTGGTTTTTCGTTTATTGAAAATTAAAAATGCTGGTATGAGACTTGCATTCCTTGATAATCCTTAACCGTTGTTGCCGATCATCTGCTTCACTCCATTGCTTGATTTGAACTTTGTGGACATTATTGACAGTGTTTGCATACTTATCCACCACAAAAACTCAGTAATTCTTTGAATAATCAACGGTTTTGTCAGCTATCAATTTGATAATGACGAATTTTAAAGGAAACTGTGCAAAATTATTTTTTTCTTTTTCTCTTGCATCGTACATATCTCAAAAACGCATAAATTTTAAATTTTGGAAAAAATTGGTCAAATAGTACTTTTTACAGGCAACAAAATGTTGTTAAAATTTTTAAAATTCAATAACTAGTTAACGAGCTATTAGCAAATGAAAGTGTCCCATTTCTAAAAGAACTAAGCTTTAGAAATCAGATGTTGCCTTTAAATTCAAAATTTGGCTTTAGCAACAAAAAAAAATCATAATTTAAATAACTAAGACCCGAATAAACACTTAAGGTTTAAAGCTATTTAATTTGGTTTTAAAATAAAAATTTTTTACGCATAACGTCCAGATTAAGAACCAATAGAAAATCTAAACATAATACATAGACTTTTTTCAGGGAGTTTCATCCTATTGGATGATACATCCCACCTACATACATATATAGATGTTACAAAATGAAAACTTATCATAAATGATAGAATTTGTTATCAGAATTAAAAATTCAGAAAAAATTAAGAATACAAGAAATTAAAAAAAAATGACTCAAATTAGATCAAAATTAGATTTGACTCAGGAACAGAACAAATAATTATAAGCTCCTAATAAAAAATTATTTTCCATTCGCATGAACTTTTCAAAATTTTTCATCGTTTGATTGGTTCCGTCTCAAAAGTTGAGCCAATTTTCTGAATTTTGAAAACTTTTCAATTTCTGACGATTGAAAAAAAAAACGCGTCCACTTCATTTAGCCACAGTCTACCAAGTCTCTCTATAAAAATTTATTTCCAGAGTATAAAATTAGAAATTTAAGTTTAAAATACAAAATCGAAATTCCAGTGCATGTTTCAACATTTTTCGCTTGTTTGTTTGGTATTGACCCACAAAAAAAAGTTTTGTAAAAGAAACAGTTTTGCTTTATTTTAAAAAAAAGTATAACTTTCAAAATTTTTTACAATTATTGGTCCTAAGACATAATTAGTTACCAAATTTTTTTCACAGTTTTTTTTTTCCAATATCACATAATTGCTTTCTCGGGAACAGTTCGCTCGCCACCATCGGTCTCCATTGCATTGTTCTGCTGATGATCGCCGCCGTTTGGTGGAGCCGCCTCATCACTTTCGCTGAACCGATACACCATGTAGCGTGGTGTGTAGTCCCGCCAGCCGATTTCGTTAGTTTCGTCTTCATCTTGAATGTTGGTTCGATTCGCATTCACCACCTCCTCGTAGGATGGGGGTGCTGAAAGAAAAAAGAAATGGCAGTTTTTTGTTATTTTCTTCATTTCAGATCAGTCTTTATCTTTTTTTAATCATTTTTATCATTTTAGTCGTTGAGGTCAATTTAGTAATTTTTATCGTGTTTATTACTTTATTACTAGATAATTTTTGTTAGTTTTTCCCTTGCTTAAATTATTTTCATTTTTGTATCTGTTTCTGTATCTGTGGTCTGTCTTTTTGATCATTTTCGTTTATTTAGTCGTTTATTTTTTTCGATTTGCATTTTCTATGATAAGGTAAGACAATTCTGCTCCAATGCGACCGTCTCAACACATTGTTGTTGGATTTTGAATCTTTTTGACTTCAACGTACTTCAATAGTCGAATTGAGTTTACTTGCTAACATTATTTTCTCTACTTACGCAGTTCAGCCGGAAGCGCAACGATTCCAGCGTCAGTGATTGAGCTGGACGGTCCTGCTGTTGGTTGAACAATCACCGGAGGGGCCACTACGGCGGTTCCGAAACCCGGTACGGCGTTCATCGATAGGGGAATGGTTCCGATGGTGATTGGAATTTGGATACGAGGATTCACCACCGGTCCTCTGATTTTACCTTCAACTTCGATCGCGTAAGTCATGGTTAGCACTTGACAGGACTTACTAGTGGGTGGCAGAGGTGGGATAAGGATAAGCTGTTCGAAAGACCCCTTGGTTCTGGGTCCTATCCCCGCACAACGTGTTTCAACGATAACTGAAGACACCGTTCTGACTTTGCAGTATGGGGTCTGACTGATAAACGATACAATACCCACGAGTTTGGTTGAAAGTTCATCGAGCGGCTTGTTGCTCTGATTGTTAACCTCTATTTTAACGACAACGGTTTGTCCTGGGACGTATCCAGAAATTGGAGTTTCTGCCGAAATGTACATCGGTTCAGATCGACAAGGTCCACAACAAAACGTTTTAGATTTGTCCAACTTGGCAGGGTAACGTATCTCGTAGGCTTCTTCGTTCAAGTTGACATGGCGAAGTATGGTAAATGCCACTTTATACGATTGATCCTTTTTCCAAGAACGTTCTAGCACCACCTTAACTGTATACCGAACATGTCCATACTCCGCCTCCATCGAGGTTACCAAATTGTGCGGTAGAGCACACGAGAATCGGTACGTGTGAATTCCAGGCAAGAGTTCTACATTATTCCCCTCCTTGGATCCCGCCAAATACGTTGTAGAGTGCATGTAATTCTGCCGCCCCCGATAACGGACAGTACGTCGATTCTTACCAGCTCCCTTAGTCTCGGACCATTTCACCTCTGCCACTCCATTGATTTGCAGAGCAACTCCTGCGAAAAAAATGTACCCTTGTTAAACTCTCGCTTTTCTGAATCGGAACCTCTCGATGACTCATCATACCTCGCACTTTGGTAACTTCCGTCAAACACAGCTCTACACTACCGGACAACGTTTGTCCTGGAAAATATACACCGTATGGATTTTGGTCAAACTTGATTTCACAACTGGTAGCCATCGTTTTTGAGCAATAAAAACTATTCCATCTACTCCATTAGATATACGAAAAAAAATCCTCTCGCTAGAAAACTTGTGGCAGACTGTATGGTGTGTCGACTGATTAGAAGCTATGGGGAATTTTGCTAACTATCGAGTATCGGCGACACAATGTGAATTGTGAGAGAATTTGTCATTAAAAAGATTGATAAGATACCGGGCAAGGAACCAAGCGAGCAGCAGTTGATTGACGCGTCTATATTCTCGGGAGATTTTTATGGTTCAGCAGTTGAACGATTATTACTTAGCAATATTGTTGCGTACTGCGTTTTTAGTTCATAAATCAATTCAAAGAAATAATAAATTTATGGTAAATTTTTACTGATGTTGGTAGATTAGAGTTTAAGTTGATGAAAATGTTGATATGTTTATAAGTCTTATAAGTACTTTTATTAGGCCAAGTATTTTATTTTCCTAACAAAATGCTGCGTTCAAACATATCATAAAGGCACATTAGTTGTCGTTGAAATTTTTAAGGTCAATAAATTGACTATGGTCAGAGTAGAGTAGCAGTGATTCGTTCTTTGGAGCTTATGGCCCTTATTCTGCGCTGTGCGTGAGGTGATGACAGTCGAGTTACCCGAGGAACGTCACTTCGGATGAACTTTGGGAATGATCCTCTGTCACTTCACTAACATCGACTATTGGAGTAAGATGGCACTACTACTACCCCGTGACGGTAAGGTGACTCGACTATCCTCACCTCGGCGCGTCGCAGCGCAGAATAAGGGCCTATGATTGAGGTAGACTAGCGTTAAAAAGTAACCATCACAATAATCTCTGAAATGTGGACAATTCCAAATTCCATTTTCTTTTTAGTGATGATGATGAGTTAAAAAATCATTGCTTTGGCATCGGAAAATCTATTTGGCGGGTTGGATGATTTGTCCCGGATCCCGAAGCTCCGGCATCACCAAACTGATAGACCATATACTTCGGATTCCAACCGATCCCGGGGACTTGTCCTTCGTCCTGCAGATTCACCGGGATGGCATGTATCGCCTCTTCGTAGGATGGCGGAGCTGTAATTGAAAACCAAACTGTGTGGAACCTAACTATAAAACACTTCTTTAATATTCAATTTAGATAGTTTCTTACGAAGTTCTTCTGGAATCAACAGTGGAGCAGATGGAATTTCCGAGGCAGATGGCCTCGGTTGATCTACTACGGGGGCTTCATTAGTAACATTAGGGGCAGAACAATATCCTGGAACGGCTGTATTGGACAAAGGTACGGTTCCGATTGTAATAGGCATGTAGATCTGTGGATTGGTACCCCATCCGGAAACTTCAACATTGATCGAGATTGCATAGGTGATGCTTATAAGGTTACTAGTAAGGGTGGTTGGGGGTAAAGAGGGTATTTTGAGGAACTGTTCAATTATAACATTTTGTATTCTAAGGAACTGTTCAATTGTAACATTTTGTAGTGATCTAGCGCCACCAGTTCTGACCGTGGCCACTTCGCTATGAACGTATTTTTCCTTTGTGCGTGGGTATTCACATTTGTATATATCAGTTCGCACAAGTTTTGCTTCAAAATATTCAATTGAGTCGTGGCTGTGATTATAAACATCATACTTAATGGCCACAGTTTGCCCAGGAACGTATCCAGATATTGGTATTTCGGCAACTATAAACATGGAGTCCGAACTACACGGTCCACAGCAAGAGACCTTGGTTTCCTTTACCGTAATCGGTCGATAGATGTCCGGATTAATTTCATTGAAATCCAAATGTCTAAGCACCGTAAAGGGCTGTACGTATGTGTTATCATACTTCCAAGGCCTCTCCAGCCCAACTTTGGCCGTATAGCGTACGAATCCCCATTTACCTTCTATCGAGGTAGCAATCGTATAAGGAAGAGAGTAGGAAAACGGAAAAGAGTGATTCCCGGCGCTCAGCTCAAAGCGTTCACCGTGACTTGATCCTACTAAATAGGTCCTTATATCTATGTAGTCCTCATGGCCTGTATAATGTATCATTCTTCTGTCCTCGCCTATACCTTGCTTGTCGGTCCAACTGACTTCGGAATATCCTTTGAAATGCAAGTACACACCTGTAATATTCGTCCGAAAATTTAATTTAAAACTTTTGTATTTAAATTACCTAGAAGTTTTACCTGTCACCGTTTTGACCTTTGCCAGATCCATTTCAACACGCCCGGTTATTGTTTGACCCGCAAAAAATACTCCGTGTGAGTTCTGGTCAAAGACTATGTCGTACTTCGAAGTCATCATCTTTTCTGAAATAATGAACACTGTTTAGGCGCTAGAAATCAAGCTTCGGGAACTTAAGTCGAGAAGAATTGGGCACACGCTGTGGAGATATGAGAACGAGATTTGCAAAGAGGAGCTTGACCGGAATACAGACCGGCATTTTAGAAGCGGCGAGCCGAGAAGCTCGTGACGACGTATTTAGTCTAGCCGCTAAAATACAATTGATAGTCAACATCGTTTTTTTATAAGTTTGTAAAAAAAGGACCTGTGTTTTTTCATTTATGTAAGTAAAAAAAAATTTTTTATAAGACATTACTCCGTCTTAGTCGGTTTAGGCTTGGCAGACTGAATCAAAAAAAAAAAAAATCAACGTGGACAACTTAAAACTAACATTGTACACGAAGTACCGAGATGAGAATTGAACCCATGCCATCAGTGAAGCAGCGATTATCATCTTACCACGCTAACCGCTTGGCCACTGAGACGTACAACATTAAAATATGAAAAGTTCTTAATGTCATAAAAATGGATGTGAGAACCTTAACTTTTTCGTGGCCATGACGCTTACCAAGGTAGTTTACATGCCACATGACCCCTACCAAACCAAAAAATCAGCGTGAGATATGTGAGAGGAAAAAAAATAGAAATAAAATAAAAATAAGGTCGAGTATATTATTCTACTACGATTTACATTTTTTTTGCACTCGCTGCACGGGTTTTATAATCCTGAAATAAGTTGTCGATGAACTTTTTAAGTTCAATAGATTTATCATGGTCACAGTAGAATGGCAGTGATTCGTTCTTGGGAGATTATAATTGAGGTAGACTAGCGTGAAAGAGTAACCGCCACAACAATCTATTGAATGTCGACAAATCCTTATTAATCCTTATTGCTTTGGCATCGCAAAATCGATTCGGCGGGTAGGGTTCGTTCCGGATCCAGAAGGTCCGGGATCACCAAACTGATAGACCGTGTATTTCGGAGCCCAACCGATACCGGGGATTTGTCCTTCGTCCTGGAGATTCACTGGGGTGGCATGTATCGCCTCTTCGTAGCTTGGCGGAGCTGCAATTGAAATTCAACATGTGTGTAAGCTACTTGAACAATTTCAATTTTTGTATAGTTTCTCACGGAGTTCTTCCGGGAACAATGGTGGAGCAGATGGAATTTCCGGAGCGGAAGGCTTCGGTTGTTCTACTACGGGGGCTGCTTCGTTAGTTTCATTGGGGACAGAACAGTACCCCGGAATGGCAGTGTTGGACAAAGGTACGGTTCCGATTGTAATAGGCATGTAGATCTGTGGATTGATACCCCATCCGGAAACTTCAACATTGATCGAGATTGCATAGGTGATGCTTATAAGGTTACTAGTAAGGGTCGTTGGAGGTAAAGAGGGTATTTTGAGGAACTGTTCAATTATGACATTTTGTAGAGGTCCAGCGCCATCGGTTTTAATCGTGGCCACTTTGGTATCAACGGATTTTTCCTTTGTGCGTGGGTATTCACATTTGTACGAATCGGTTCGCACGAGGGTTGCCTCAAAATACTCTATTGAATTGTCGCTTTGATTAAAGATATCGTACTTAATGGCCACAGTTTGTCCAGGAACGTATCCAGATATTGGTATTTCGGCAACTATAAACATGGGGTCCGATCTACATGGCCCACAGCAAAAGACCTTGGTTTTTTTCACCGTGATCGGTCGATAGATGTCCGGATTATGTTGATTGAAATCCAAATGCCTCAGTACCGTAAAGGGCTGTACGTATGTGTTGTCATCACCCCAAGGCCTCTCCAGCACAACTTTTGCCGTATAGCGTACGAATCCCCATTTACCTTCTATCGAGGTAGCAAGCGTATACGGAAGAGAGTAGGAAAACGGGAAAGTGTGGTGCCCGGGCTTTAGCTCGATGGGTTGACCGTGGTTTGATCCTACTAAATAGGTCCTTATATCTATATAGTCCTCATGACCTGTGTAATGTACTGTTCTTCCGTTCTCACCTGTCCCTACATCTTCGGTAAAATTGACTTCGGAATATCCTTTGAAGTGCAGATACACGCCTGTAACGTTCATTCGAAAATTTCATTAGAAACTTTCCATTGCCAAATTTGAATTTCCAGATAGTTTTACCTGACACGGTTTTGACCTCTGCCAGATCGATTTCAACACGGCCGGTAATAGTTTGGCCCGCGTAAAATACTCCATGTGGATTCTGGTCGAATACGATGTCGTACTTCGAAGTCATCATTTTTTTCTGAAATAATTATTGCTGTTTAGAAATAACCATCGATAGTTTTGTTCGCTTTGTTTCAGGGTTGTCAAAAGTAGGACCTAAATACATATTTATGATTGCAAATAATGGATTTTTTTTGTAAAATTAGGTCGGTTAAAGCTAAACATTGACAGTTCAAGGTGGCCACAGTTAGAAAAAGTTTGAATAAAAAAATAAAAAATCGAGTCAGAGATAGTAGGCGTGTGGTAAGAGTTTCGGGCAAGATTTGCCTCAAGTCTAGTGTTGTGAAGATATTTTGTTCCATTTTATTGCAATTTTGCAATAATTTTGCGAATCATAGTGAAAAACTTATAAAATTGATTCAAAAGTTCAAACCAAAAGTTTCGAAAATATTAAGCCTGCAATTTTTAGATATAAAATATTTGAAAAAGAAGTACGCTTCAATGATTGCAGGGATCCTTTGTGATTGATAAATCGAGTCTTTTGCCTGTTCTCGATTTGTAAATGGTAAATTAATGGTAAATTCGCTTTCCAACACCCTGAATAAAAAAGTGACGATTACAGTGTTTTTTTTTTGTTTTTTTTATTGTTCGTTTTAAAATGTCCAACTCATAAAAGAGTCAGGCCTTCTTGATTGTGTATATTTACGTGAAGAAAATTGTCTACTATAAAATCTGTTTCACAAAGAATCTAGTTGTCACATCACGATTCTATTGACAGTGTTTTGATCCGGATGGTTTGTTTACTTAGGAATCGACGATGGAACGCGAAAGGCGAGAGAAAATTCTGCACACTCACGTAGAGAAACCGACGTGGTCAGGGGTAAAGATCGTGAAATTCCTGAAATATCCAAAATCGACTGTAAATTCGGTGCTGCAACGTTACCGGGAGATCCTTACGGTGGATCGAGCAAAACAAACCAGGCGTAAAAGTGGAACATATGACCGGAAGCTGCGACCAAAGGTAATTCGATCAGTTCACAATAATCCTGAAATCTCCTTGCATGATTTGGCCAAAAAGTTCAAGACGAACCACAGTTCAGCTCGACGAATTTGTTTGCGAGAACACCCCAACAGGAATCAGAAACAAAATCTGGTTGCCAAAACCAGGGCAAGGAAGTTGTACGAGAAAGTGTTGATCAAGTACAACGGATGCATTTTGATGGACGACGAAACTTACGTCAAAATTGATTTTGGACAAATACCCGGTAAAAAAATTTACTTTGCGAAGCGTAAAGGGAATATTGCGGGTAGATTCAAGTTTGTTTTCGCTGATAAATTTGCTCGTAAGTTGATGATTTGGCAAGGGACACAATGAATGGAAATGTTTACAAACAAGAATGTCTCCAGAAGAGGGTTTTGCCATTTATTCGGTCCCACAAAGGTCCGGTGAAGTTCTGGCTGAACCTGGCAAGCTGCCACTACAGCCGGGATGTCGTTAAGTGGTATAAGGAGAACAAGATCGATTTTTTTTTTTTTTGTTAATTCTTTATTTGAAACGGCTCATACCTTTAGGCTTTAAGGAGCCAAACTCTTTTTGTTTTTTTTTTACAATAGTTTGCTTACTTCTAGTTCACTTTTTTTTTAAAGAAAAGAAAATAGATAGGGAAATATGAAAATAAAAAGAATTATAGACGAAGATCAATAGCTTTAAGGAAAAGATATATTTCGAACATGTAGTCCAAGTCTATCACTGCCAGCACATCTCTCACTGGAACATAGGGTGGTTTTCCTCGGGCCCGAAGGGAGTCTATGAAATTCGTTCTAGCGACAAGATGGACCTCGCACGACCAAACAATATGCTCGATGTCGTGGTAACCTTGGCCGCAACTACACAAATTGCTGCCAGCAATATCAAAACGATAGAGTACCGCGTCTAAGGAACAATGATTGGACATGAGACGGGAAAATATACGAATAAAATCCCGACTCAGGTCCAATCTATTAAACCATGGTTTAAGGCTTACCCTTGGGATAATCGAGTGCAGCCACCGACCATCCTCATCCTCGTCCCATTTGCGTTGCCAGTTGACAAGAGAGTTTCTTCGAACTGAAAAGTAAAATTCGTTGAAGGCGATTTCACGCTGATACGTGTCACCTTCCATCGCCCCCACCTTTGCCAGAGAGTCTGCCTTCTCATTACCCTCTATCGAACAATGGGAGGGAACCCAAACAAAGGTGATGGTAAAGCGACGTTTTGATAAAGCACTCAAACTATCCCGTATCTTCTCGAAGAAGTATGGCGAGTGCTTTCCCGGTTTTATTGAGTGAATTGCTTGAACAGAACTCAGACTATCCGTTACAATAAAGTAGTGCCCGACTGGCCTTGAAGCGATACTGTCCAAAGCCCAATGAATTGCTGCTAACTCTGCTATATACACAGAGCATGGTGACTCGAGGCTGTAAGAGGCGCTAGATATTTCGTTGAACACTCCAAATCCTGTTGATTCCTCTATAAGTGATCCATCAGTAAAGTACATTTTATCAGCATCGACGTGTCTATATTTAGCTTCGAAAATTCTTGGAATCAGAAGTGGACGATGCGGATCCGGGATTCCACGAATTTCCTGCTGCATAGACAAATCAAACTGAACAGAAGAATTATCGTAGTCTGGGCTACAAACACGAGCAGGAGAATACGAAGAAGGGTTTACCTGCATTGACATGAGGACATGGTATATAGACATAAATCTTGTATGAAAATTTTGCTCAAGTAACCTTTCAAAATTAACGATCACCAATGGGTTCATGACCTCACACCTGATGAGGAACCGAAGTGATAGTAGATTGAATCGATCTTTCAAAGGGAGTATTCCTGCCAAAACTTCAAGACTCATGTTGTGCGTTGAGGGCATACAGCCCAAAGCGATACGAAGACAACGGTATTGGATACGCTCGAGTTTTATGAGGTGAGTTTTGGCAGCCGACTGGAAACAGAAGCTACCATATTCCATAACTGAGAGGATAGTTGTTCGATACAATTTTAAAAGATCTTCTGGATGGGCTCCCCACCAGGTGCCAGTGATTGATCGGAGAAAATTGATTCTCTGTTGGCATTTTCCTTTCAGATACTCAATGTGTGCTCTCCAGGTACATTTGGAATCAAACCAAACCCCAAGATACTTAAAACACCTCGATTGAGTGATCGTCCTGCCAAGAAGTTGGAGCTGTGGTTGAGCTGGTCTATGCTTTTTAGAGAAAACCACCAACTCCGTTTTCTCTGGAGAGAACTCGATTCCAAGCCCCAAAGCCCAGGATGACAATCTGTTTAAAGTATCTTGTAAAGGTCTGTGCAGATGTGACTCAGTATTACCTGTTACAGATACTACGCCATCATCTGCAAGCTGTCTTAAAGTGCAGCCTTCAGAGAGACAACTGTCGATGTCACTTACGTAAAAGTTGTACAAAAGTGGGCTTAAACATGAACCCTGCGGGAGACCCATGTAGGAGGTTCTTCTAATTGCAATATCTCCGTGAGCAAAGTTCAGATGTTTCTCACAAAGCAAGCTGTATAAGATGTTGTTCAATAGAGGAGGCAGACCCCGGGAGTGCAACTTGTCTGACAAAACCTCTATTGAGACTGCATCAAAAGCTCCCTTTATGTCTAGAAACACCGAAGCCATTTGCTCACGTTTTGCGTACGCCATTTGTATCTCTGAAGACAGCAAAGCAAGACAATCGTTTGTCCCTTTGCCCCTTCGAAACCCAAATTGAGTATCTGAAAGGAGACCATTTGCTTCTACCCATTTATCCAAACGAAACAAAATCATTTTCTCCATCAACTTGCGTATACAAGACAACATCGCTATAGGACGGTACGAATTCGCATCGGATGCTGGTTTTCCGGGCTTTTGGATAGCGATGACTTTCACTTGTCTCCACTCTTGGGGAACAATGTTGTTCTCCAAGAATTGATTAAATAAATTTAACAAGCGAAATTTTGCTGCGTCCGGAAGGTTTTTCAACAAGTTAAATTTGATTTGATCAATTCCCGGAGCTGAATTGTTACAAGAGAGGAGCGCAAGTGAAAATTCGACCATCGAAAAGCTGGAATCCAGACCACACCTATCAGAAGGCACGTTCCGGATTATTTTTTGCACAGGTGTAGAATCTGGACAGACTTTCCGTGCGAAGTTGGATATCCATCTATGTGTATATTCTTCACTTTCATTTGTAGATGATCGATTACGCATGCTTCGTGCAACTTTCCATAAGGTACTCAAGGATGTTTCCCTTGATAAACCACCCACAAAATTTCTCCAATACGCCTTTTTCTTCCCTTTGATCAATTTTTTGAACTGATTTTCAAGGGAAACGTATGATTCAAAAAGGACAAGGGTTCCATGTTTTCGAAAATCTTTGAATGCTTTTGATTTGTCCTTATAAAGCTTGGAACACTGCTGGTCCCACCATGGATTTGGGGGCCTTCTAAGAACAGTTGAATCTGGGATGGGTTTTGTTTGGGCGCAAAGTGCACTTTCATGGATCAAACGTGAAAGGAAGTGATACTCTTCCAAAGGAGGTAAAACATTCATAGAATCAATGGCAACTGTTATTTCGTCCGAGTACTTTTTCCAGTCGATGTGTCTTGTAAGGTCATATGCCATATTTGTTGAATTTGAAGTGCTGGCCCCATTGGTGATTGTAATTTTGATTGGCAAGTGATCACTACCATTGGGATCAGGGATTACCTTCCACTGGCAATCCAATGATAGTGAATTTGAGCAGAGTGAGAGGTCAATTGCACTTGGTCTTGCAGGAGGTTTAGGTACCCGTGTTTTTTCACCCGTGTTCAAAATTGTTAAATTGAAACTGTCACAAATGTCATAAATAAGAGTAGAACGACAATCGTCAGTTTGTTCTCCCCAGACAGTTCCATGTGAATTGAAGTCACCCAGGATCAACCTTGGCTCAGGAAGCACTGAGCACAGGTCCTCTAGGTGATTTCGATCCACTGCAACTCTATGAGGCCAGTACAAACTGACAACGCATAAGTCCTTACCTCTTATAGTTATATGACATGCAACAGCTTCAATTCCTCCTGATAAAGGGAGGTGGATTCTATAAAAGGAGTGGCGCTTATTGATCCCCAAAAGCACCCCTCCATAAGAATCGTTGCGATCCAAACGGATAATGTTAAAATCGTGGAATGAGATGTTTGATTGAGAAGAAAGCCATGTTTCTGAAAGGGCAAAAATATCGCAACTAGTTTCATGAAGAAGAAATTTGAACGGATCCAGTTTAGGAACTAAACTACGGCAATTCCACTGTATAACAGTGATATCTCCGACCTCTCGGCGTAAATTAGCCATCGAGAGAGATAAACATTGAAATGAGGGGCCAAGTTTGCATCAATTGCTTCAAAAATGTCTTTACTACAGGAAGCATTGTTGTAACAATGCTTTTGATGGATTCAGAAACGTTGAAAAACGAAAAAATTCCATTCAGAATGTCAGTCAACTTAAACAATCCTGACTGGGAAGTTGATTCTGAAAAAACTGCATTCGTCAAAGGGGCCTTTGAGGTCCCGGCTGGTGTTGCATCATTCTGTGGTGAAAAAATCGTACGGAATCCAGGAGGATTTTGTTTTTGTTGTTCTGCAGCATTCGGCTTTTTAGGGACACTGATTGGAGGGCTCATTGTAGGGATTTTCTTGGGTATTTTGGGTGTCTTGGGAGTTGTTTTAGCACGTTTCCGGGAGTTCGCAACGAAAACAAAAGGGATTTCCTCATCCGTTGTTTCTTCGTTGTCAACTGGCAACACAGAAAAGATGTTACTTGAATGAGGTTGGGCCAGTGGAGAAGCGCTCTTTAAGATAGAGGCATAAGAACGTCTCGATCGTTCCTTTAAAGAGCGCTTCTGTTTATCCCAGCAACTCTTGAATGCCTCGCACGAAGAGATTTCATGGGGTGAGCCCCCGCAATAAACACATTTCTGCTCTATTGCTGAGCATGCTCCAGCCCCATGATTCTCTCCGCATTGGGGACAGCGTGGCTTATTGCAACAGTGCGACGCTGTGTGCCCCAACTTGATGCAATTTTTACAATGCATGGGTCGAGGCACGAAGAGTCGCACAGGAAGCCTTAAAACTCCGTCAATCAAGACGTAGTGAGGGAGGGCGGTACCCGCGAAGGTCACACGAAATGAAGCTGAAGGCGAATACTTTGTAACTCCATTTACGACGTTGGCAGTGTTGAGTTGACGGCAATCCACGATTTCGACAGAAGTCGAATCGAGGCTCTTAAACTTACCAACGCCGTTAGATTTAACGTATTTCGCATCCAGACTCATTTCTGTGATCACGCCCTCTATCTCTACGTCTCGAGACGGGATGTAAACGTGATACTCTAGGTTCAGAAAATTACTTGCTACAATCTCGTTTGCAGCTTTCGAGTTAGCCACAACAACGCGCAGCTTGTTTGCACGCTGTTTTGTAACACTGGTTACAGAGGGCCACCTCGCCAGATCTTTGGTGATCTGTACCACGTTAAGAGGCTTACCGTTTTTTTTGGGCCGGATGAAAACCACCCATGGCCCAGAGGAAGATGAGCCCTCTGCATATGCTCGGAGTCGGGTTGTTCTACTCTCAGCTGGGGATGATGAAGAGGCATCATCCATCTGAGAAAGACTAGCATTTGAAGGACCAGCAGCATCTGGGTCCTCCAGATGCTCCTCATTTTCGTAGGTTGAACTCTCATCATCCATAACTGAGGGGTTTAACCCCCCGCCTTCGTTCATATTTTTTCCACGGAGCCACTAATGACTCCGTTTTAAAAATATGAGCGAAGCACTCAATGGTCGAAATAATAAAAAAAGGGAAAAAAGATAGGGGAGAAACAGAGAAAAATAAGAGAAATTACAAACTTGTTTTATTTTCTTCGTTGCACGACTATTCGGCCAATTTACAAGTCGTCTATTTGGTCCAGTGTCGACGATGGCTCCAACCACGTGGTCTTCCTTTGTTGATTGATGATGGCTGCCACGACGTCAACGATCAAAGCAACCAGTCTTGATGATGATGAGGCCGTGTTTTGCCTAACAATAACGGCGGCCCTCACCCGTCTGGCTGGAGAAGAAACACTTCCAGCGGGGGTCGATTGACTTCCACGGGGAACAGAGGAAAAAAAACCACTTCCAGCACTCGACAGCGCAGTCTTCAAAAAAGTCACCTACACACTTTTTCGTCACTAGCGAAGGCTTTCCAATTCATCCGCTATGGCAGCTAGCGGGAATAAGAGTGTCCAATGTGTCACCTTACGGCAAAAATCACCGGATTGAACGCGGTAACCGTCTCTCCACTCAAACGTTCGAAGGACACTTTTCTCACACACGAAGCTCGAGATGCACAAAACCACGACCGTGTTCAACAACTGATGGGAGACGAATGAACAAGATCGATGTTGTTGAAAAAAGTATCAATCCACCAAACTGTCCGGATTTTGGTCCCATCGAGAAATATTGAGCAATAGTTAAGGGCAAACTGAAGAAATGTGGCAGAACCATGAAAAAACCCGCTCAAATGGACAAGTGGTGGAACAAGATGGCGAATGAGGTTTCCAGCAGTACTGAGCAGAAAATAATGGGTGGTACCACAAAAAAATCGAAAATTTATCCGAAAAGCTGACGAATGATTTTTTATGTATTTTTTCCCTTGAAGTGCAATGAAAACTTTACAAAATGACATTTTTACTTTTGTTGTACGTTATTTCTTTGCGGAGAAATCCGACCAGATTCTATGTGAAACAGACATGGACTGATTTCAATATTACGTTTAAAGCGTTGTCTTCACTAGGCATCAGGATTATAATTTACAACAATAGTAATCTTGCAATAGTTTTTACAAAAATGTCTCGCATTTGTTTTCCAGGAAAAATCCAAACAAACAAAATTTTCACTGGTCGCTAACGGAAACGTAAAAAAAATATACCTACTATGTTGTAAACTGGTGTACAAATGTAAAAAAATAATTCAAGAACGTACAACGCAAGCTGATGTAAATGATTTGTGGAAATTGCTGACAGCTAAAATAATTTCCATGCGAATCTATTCATTCAAGAAAATCACAATATTATCTGATAAGTAGCATCTGCCAAGAAATAAAAGGAGAAAGAAACCAACTCAAAGCAGATTCCATTTCACAACAAGTTGAATTTGCCAAAGCTACAATGGAAAATTTGCCAGAAACCATTGTGAAGAATCGTGGGAAATTCAGCTATAAGGCTCTTAAGTCGTTCCTTATTGCGGTGAATGCTTGTTTATGTTCTCTTGATGTTGAAATGTTTGAATTCTCATACATTTGATTGATAAACTAATTATTTCCCTTCTTTCATCTAGACAAGTTCTTTGAAGGGTGAGTAATGGCGCTCAATCCATGGTCCAATGATGACCAGAAACGATGGCACACAGAAATCTGAAATTGAGATCAATAATTACCTAGATGAGAAACCCACACAGACGATGATCTTAAATAATTCAAAATTCTCGTTTCGAGGAAATGGTAATTGTTTTACTAAATTTGAGGTTTTTGTGCGAAAAAACCTCATTTTCTTCCTCAAGAAATGTTGTAAGAAGATCTAAATATGTCAGGCGCATTTGTGCTCCCAACAATCATCATTTACTTTTCATTTTTATGAAAACTTATATGCTTTTTATTTACAACAAGAATGAAAATTTACTAACTTTGGCGTTCTATGTTTATTCCCATTTGTAGATCATTATAAAAGTGAGTCAGTGAACGTAACTGCGACTGTAATCGAAAGGGGCGCAAAGCTTAGGACAGCCGCTGGCGTCTAGTGAAGGCGAAACCTGCAGATCATTACAGGGTGTCGACTACCTGGAAAAACCTGGAAAATCAGGGAATTCTATTTGCATCAGGGAAAATCAGGGAACATCAGGAAATTTTTCCACCAATCAGGGAAAACATAATGATCCTGATTTTATTTGAAGAAATTTAAACGTCATAGTTTATTATCTGCTTAAAAATTTACTTCAGTGTACGTTGCCCATGTAATTATCGTTAGCCCTTTGATTTTTTTGCGTTTCCGAGGCTTGTTTTGCATGCGAGTGGTGTGGTGTACTTTTTTCATTGGGTTTCTTCTCGACTTGCTATCAGCTCATGGGCAAGCAGGCTTTGAAAAGTCATATGAAATCAAAGAAGCATATTAAGCGAACTGTATCCGACAGTATGATGAAATACCTTACACAAAAACCGCAGAACCGGGAACTGGACCCCGGTGCTTCTAATAACGTTGGAAATAATACGGAAATTCCTCTCATTGCTGAGAAATCGCCATCTGCCGTTCATCCTTATTCGCTTCCTTCTACCAGCAATGTTTCTTCTTTTTTTTCCTGTTGGGGAGAGAGTCCACTGCGACCATTAAGTTGATCTATTGCGGTTTACCCCGCGTTATTATTTTTACTTTGCTATGCTACTTGACACCCCTGCACTATTGGTTGAAGTTGCAGTTGTTTACCGGTAGCACTACGAGCACACACATAACTAGGTAGGATCTTCAAGTGCAATCTAAGTTCCCTTGAAAAGATCCATCCACATGCATGTGCTGCATCATTGGGGCATACAATTCCAAGGTATACACGGCTAGCATTCCACTAATGCTAAAACCGCCAACCTTCATCATACTATGTGTGCCAGGTTATGTCACGACCGGGATTCGATCTCATGAACGTTGGCTTAGAAGACAAGGATGCTATCATCTAGGCCACGATCTGCTGGCTATGTTTCTTCTTCCTCGAGGACTATCGATAAATTTATGCTGAAAACCGATACTACAAAAGCTGAGATCTTTTGGTGCCTGGAGACAGTCGTTAGTCATAAATCGCTGCGCGCCGCAGAAAAAGACACTGCCGTATTCAAGATGATGTTCACTGATAGCCAAATTGCGGACAAGATTCAACTTGGTCGAGACAAAATCAGCTATACGCTGCTTTTTGGAATTGCTCCTTATTTTAGAACGGAACTCGACGATACCCTGCAGAACATAAACAGTATGGTCGTATCCCTCTTGTGAAACTCCGCATCGTCCACGGGGGAATCACCCAGCACCAACGTGTTGCACCGACCCGAACGCCATCGCTGTTACTGACCGAAATGAGGACTTAACGTTAGCGCGCCCAAATGCCAGAGGTCTTGTCAACTGACAGCTAATGGCAGTGTTGCCTTATATCCATATGAGCCAGCCGCGAGACGCCCTGTCAACTGACAGCTACTGACAGTGCTGCCTAATATTCCTTTGTGTCGGCCGCGGCTGCGTCCGACCTCACACCTCTGAATAAGTAGCTGTAGCAATAAGTGACCGTAGCAAAGAAAGGCTGGATCATTTTTGGAGTGGAGTGCTAGCAAATGCGAAGTGTCCAGAATTCTTCAACATCGTCAAAATGATCTGCTGCCTTTCACATGGTAACGCGAATGTTGAACGTGGTTATGCGTGAAGAATCAGTGGTGGCTAAACGACAAATCTATGATGCTGTTTTTTTTTATGCTGGAGGGATAAAATCAGTCCAAATTTCCAACAAACTTATTCAGAGAGTTCGAAATTCACATGCTCTGTATTTGGAAAACAAATATCGCCGCAAAAAAGAAGTTCTTGAATCAGATCAAACAAAGCGTCATCGAGAAGCGGAAGCAAAATCGGTTGAGGTGAAACGGAGGAAAATTTTGGAAGACGCACAGAAGAAGGCTGGTAGCTTGCAAGAGAAAATTGTTATGCTGAAATCATAAGAATTTCTACAAGTGGATCCGAACTGGCTGACTTATCTTAAAATGTTTAGTATCACAAATAATACTTCCATTAAAATTATCGTAATAAATTAGTATTCTCGACTCAAAGCTTTCTGTGCGTTTATTTTCGGGGGAAATATATTTTTTATAACTTTAAGTTGCTTCCTCAGGTTGTTTTTCAAACCTGAAGTTCCCTGGAAAATCGACTGGAAAATCAGGGAATATCAGGGAATTTTAGTACCAGATATGAGTCGACACCCTGTATTACCAACAGAATTCTTTGGTTCCGGTTCCTTTGGTTCTGGCTTGCATCTTTGGTTCCGGCTTGCATAGACAATCGGTCCAGGATGCTCAAGTAAGTATGTATATATACAAACATTAGGCAAGGCTTTCGATTAATCTAAAGATACAACTAGTCCATTCTTACATTCCATGGGCAGTTATATTTAATTTCAAGTTTTTGTTAAGTTCTAACGGCACGTCTCTTCAATTAGTAATTGTTAATGATTTGAATGACCTGGTTGATTTGATACTCGATAAGAATTTTATGTTTCAATATAAATGAAGTTTACGATTTCAGCTTCATCATTAGCTTAATCAATTTTTGAATATTGCCTGTGAGGTAGACTTGTTTAAAATCAGTTACCGCTATGTAATGTTTCATGTAATCTTCATTTTTAATGATAACGTATAACTTTTTCAGAAGATTTTGTCGTAAGATAATATTAACATCGGATAATAGTACTGATCATTGTCTTAAGCTTTTTTCATCGGATATTCGATTGGGTGGGCTAAGTTTGGCGCTGCTCCGGAAGAATATCCGTCAAATCGATAGACCATGTACTTCGGATTAAAATTAATCCATCCTATAGCAGGGACCTCTTCTTCCTGTTGCTTTTGTTTGATCACTGAGACGGCTTGCATTGCTTCTTCGAAAGTTGGTGGAGCTACAATTTAAATTTGGAAATTATATTTCTGAGAATCTTCTAATATTTCACAAGGATCTTACGAAGGTCTTCGGGATATTGATGTGACAAAAGGGGAGCTGTTGGAGCAAACGATGACATATCAGGAGCCGATGGACTAAACGACATAGGTTGAGTTGCCACTGGTGATACATCGGAGACAGATTGGTACCCCGGAACGGCAGTGTTGGCCAGTGGGATGGTTCCAATTGTAATAGGAAAATATAGTTTCAGATTACGGGAGAGTCCGCTTACACCGATATCAAGCTCAATTGCATAGGTAATGGTTATAAGACTAGACGTTAGCGTTGTTGGAGGGCACGAATGTATTTTCAAAAACTGTTCGAATGTTGCTCTCTGGCGAGGACCAAGGCCATCGTTTGTAACAGTGTCCATTACACCTTCATTGGATCTATGTTTTGTGCGTGGGTGTTCACTTTTGAACACATCGGTTCGAACGAGGTTCGCTTTTAAAGTGTATACCCTCTTGCTGCTCTGATTATGAACATCATATTTGATGGCTACAGTTTGTCCAGGAACGTATCCAGAAATTGGTATTTCGGCCGCTATAAACAAGGGATCAGAACTACACGGCCAACAGCAGAATATCTTGTTTTCTACAACTTTAAGTGGCTTACGGATGCCGAGAGAATTATCATTCAAATCCAAATGTCTCAGAACAGTAAAAAATACTTCTTGTGTATTATCAGCCATCCAGGGTCTTGCCATGGTTAATTTGACCGAGTAACGGACGCGTCCCCATTTTCCTTCCACTGAACTAGCCAGTGTTTGAGGAAGATGAAATGAAAATGGATAAGAATGGCGTCCTGGCGGTAGTTCAAATGCTGGACCATCTTTAGTTCCTGCTAAATATAACGTTTCGTCCAAATATTGCTCGCGACCTTTATAGTGTTCTATTCCGCTATCATTGTTACCACTTTTTTCAGTCCAATTGACTTCGCAATATCCCGTAATATGTATGAAAACTCCTAAAATGTATAAACAATGAATAAAAAACTTTATTTAAAGGATTGTTCAATTCTTACAAACATTAGTTGAAAAAATTTTACCTGTAATATTTTTAACCAGTGCTAGATTTAGCTCCACAGAGCCGGTCATAGTTTGACCGGCGAAAAATACTCTACTTGAATTTCCATCGAATTGGATATCGTATTCCGAAGTCATGACTCTTGAAAAAGTGGTGATCTAGAATGCAAAATATTACTTTCAATCAATTTTCCAGTCTTATTAGCTGTACGTTTACATGAAAAGAGCAGTCGATGCAACACTTTTAATTGTACTTTTTTGATGGCCCAAAAATAAGCAAATGTGTTCACAAACATTTTATGGAAAGCGGATAGTCTAGTCAAGTGTATTAACGTAAAAGTTGCAACACTAATATGACTACTAACTCGTGTTTTTCGCAGAATACATGGTTATACACAAAACACCTTTAAAACACATTTATATTTTAAATTTTAAAAATTTGTACAACATCGGAAGTCCCCCGGCGCATATTTTTCGATACTAAAAAAATCCTTAGTGACATTTATTTTTTGGCTTTTCAAACAAATAACTTTTTTTTTTCATAAGTAGGCAATGCAATTCGTCAACAACACGCGGTTTTTCCCCTTCCCCGGATCTCAGGAGATACAGGCTCTCAACAGTCTGCAGCCGACGCGTCAAGGGAAGGTAAAATCTGCAGAGGAGAGAGAGGAGAGGAGATTTGGCCCTACGACGCTTCGGAATCGGCACATGACGCATGACCTCCAACTCATGTAAGTAGATCATAAAACCTGTTTTTATGCCAGAACTCTTAAACTGTATGAATTCAGGCTAAAACGTGGATCTACGCAGGCATCCGAAAGGTGTCTACAAAAACTGGTGATTGTAAATTTTCTTGTCAATCGCTCTAAATACTAGATGATGGTCCGATTTGATGAAAGTAGAGAGCAGCAGAATTTTTCAATTAACAATACGTTTGGCAGGCTTTCGGCTTATCTAAAGATAAAATAGGGCAATTTTTTTCATCCAGTGGTTAATCATGTTTAGTTTTAAGGCTTTGTTCAGTTGTTACGGCACGCATTTTTTTATCACTTCTGAATGACCTGGCTGATTTGATACATGATGAGTATTCTATGTTGCAATCCAAATGCTGTTTTCAACCTTTTTTAACAGTAAATAGTCCTCCTTCTGCGGAATAAGTATGATGTTACTATACAGTTTAAAAACGTGAAAATATGTGAGAAAAACCATGCTCACGATAATCAAATATGTAAAGTTCCCAATAGAAATATAACACCTAGTCCATACTGTGGAAAGCTACCTATTCGTGTTAGTGTTCGACAATCCACGTTGTAGTTTTTTTATCCAATTTGTCAATGTTTGAATATTGCATGTGAGGTAGACTTGTTCAGAACTAGTTACCGCTATATAATGTTTCATGTAATCTTCATTTTTAATGATTATCAACTAACTCTTACGATAATATTCATGCCGGATAGTAACACTGATCGCTGTTCTAAGCTTTCGGCATCGGAAATTCGATTGGTTGGGGCGGATTTGTCGGTGCTCCGGAAGAATGTCCGTCAAATTGATAGACCATGTACTTTGGAGTGAAATTGACCCATCCAATAGCCGGAGCCTCTCCTTCTTTTTGCTTTTGATTGTTCACTGGGTTGGCATTCATGGCTTCTTCGAAAGTTGGTGGGGCTATAATTTAAATTTGGATGTTACATTTCTGAAAAATCGTCTAATATTTTACAAGAATCTTACGAAGGTCTGCTGAATACTGATGAGGCAAAAGAGGTGCTGTCGGACCAATTGATGACATATCAGGGGCCGGTGGTGCGAATGGCATAGGTTGTGTTACCATTGGCGGCATATTGGGAATTTGTGGGGCAAACGGCATAGGTTGCGCAACCATCATTGGCGGCATGTTGTTAGGGACTTGTGGGGCAAATGGCATTGGCTGAGCTCCCATTGGAGATATATTGACAGTTGGTGGATAACCTGGCATAGGCTGAGTTGCCACCGGGGATACATTAGTGACAGATTGATATCCCGGAACGCCAGCGTTGACGAGTGGGATGGTTCCGATTGTAATAGGAAAGTATAGTTTCGGATTAATGGTTAATCCGCTTACATGACCTACGAGTTTGATTGCGTAGGAAACGGTTATGAGACCGCTAGTGAGTGTTGTTGGAGGGCAGGAAGGTATTTTCAAAAACTGTTCAAATGTTGTTTGCTGGCGAGGTCCAACGCCATCGTTTTTAACTGTGGCCAAAACGGTTTCAGTGGACCTCTGTTTTGTGCGTGGGTATTCACATCTGAACACATCTGTTCGGATGAGTTCCGCTGTGAAAGAATGAACAGTTTTGCCGCTTCGATTATTAACATCGCCTTTAATGGCCACAGTTTGTCCAGGAACGTATCCAGCAATTGGTGTTTCGGCCGCTATAAACAGGGGGTCAGAACTACACGGCCAACAGCAGAATGTCTTGCTCTTTTCAATTTTAACCGGATTACGGCAACCTAGAGAATTGTCATTCAAATCCAGATGTCTCAGCACAGAAAAGGATACTTTGTGCGTATTGTCAAACTTCCATGGTCTTTCAAGAGTTAGTTTGACCGAGTAACGTACGTGACCCCACGGACCTTCAACTGAAGTTGCCAGTGTGTGCGGAAGGGGACGTGAAAACGGATAAGAATGGCGCCCTGGCTGAAGTTCGAAGGCTGAACCATTTTTTGATCCTGCCAAATATAATGTTATGTCCATGTATTCCTCGCGACCTGTGTAATGAACTGTTCGCCTATTTTTGTCGGTACCAGTTGTTTCATTCCAATTGACTTCACAATATCCTTTGAAATGTATGAAAACACCTAAAATGCATCAAAGGAGTAAACTTTATCTATACCGTTCCCTTATTTTGGTAAAATTCTAAAAAAAAAGATATTAGATTCAACAATACTTAGGCAATCATTTCTCTAATATGATGTCAATTTTTTTTTACTGTTTAAGAATTTCCGGTATTAGAAAAATAAAAAATTATCAAACAGTTTTACCTGTGACTTTCTTAACCTTTGCCAGGTTCAGCTCCACAGAGCCGGTCAAAGTTTGACCAGCAAAAAATACTCCAGAAGAATTTCCATCCAATCGTATATCATATTCCGAAGCCATGATTTTTCAAATGGGGGTGGTCTAAAATGTAAAATAGTATAGAATGATAATTTGTTAGTTTCATTTTCTATAAGTTTACATTAAATCGTATCGGATCAGGTGGAGTCTTAAGCAAATGAAGGAACCCCTTTCTACTAACTTTAAGAATAGTGATAAAACATTATCAAACTTGCCAGCCTTTAGAAACAATGGAAGAGTATGGCTGCATAAGGTAAATAGAAAAATCAATTCAATCTTCAGCCGTGTTTCTTGAAGTTGTTTGTTAAAAGAATTGTTAGAGAACATTTCCGAAAATTGATTCAGCCAACCAGTAGTAACAAAAAATATGCCTGTGTCATAAAATCCGATTAACCTAGAAAAATAAGAAGGCTTTAATTTGGGACCCCTCCTACGGGCAAGATATACCCACACGAGCTTAAGCTAGCTCTTTGAATTTCCCACATGCTCCAAAATTATTTCTTATCACCTGCACTCAACTGGTGTTAGTTAAAAACTACATTAGCCTTTACAAACGTATTCTATGAATAGAAGGTATTACGTATTTGGTACATTTTTCCTGAAAATAATAAAATCATAAACGTAGTTTTATTCACTTGAGTGCCACGGATGCTCTATAAATTTTGACATCTATCGCGCCCTTTCACCAGCCAATTAGTGATTTTTTTCTGTATATATCCAGTTTGAATAAAAAATGTCCTTAACATTTCAGTTATCGAAATAGTCTAGTGAAATACCGCAGCAAAAATATCGAAATGGATCAACCAGGAACAGAATCATTATTCAACAACAATCAGTCGGAAGGGGTTCATGGAAACGTCTCGCCCGTACGTTGACCGAAATTGCAGCCCAATTAACTAAACGAGATGGGCCAACCCTGAATCAAGTACCAAATGAACAATACGATATAGTAAAAACACCGCAATATAGAATCCAAATATTATCGCGCCAGCACCAAATTTTACTTCGGAAGTCAGACTTCCGATATTCGAACTTACTTCCGACAAAGAAAAGTGAATTACTAGATTGTCGGAAGTCCGTGTTTTGCTGTCAGTTCAGCAGCAACATTTCTAAAAATTTCATTGATATGCACACTTTTATAGAGTAGGCGGTGCCCCTAGAAGGTAAGCAATTTTTTTTAAGTAATTGAAAAGTCTTTTTCTGTTTGAAAAAAAAATCTAATTAATGTGTAGCATTTCAGGTGTTATGTTTCAAAGTTGATATGAGTTGTCAATCAAACTTAGCTAACAGAAGCCAAATAAATTATGCACATTTTAATAAAGATTTTTCAAAACACTAGGTTTTTAGTATAAAAAAAAATTTCAAGCCACTGTTTTTGACTACAAAAAGAATGCAAGTCGAACATGTCTTACTGGACTATTTTTATTCACAAAGGCTTATGGCGCCCAGTGAAATAAGCAAATGACCACAAACCCATTCACTTCTAAATTAATGCGATGCCTGGGCAACCTCTAGAAAAATCTACGTTCGCCGGTGGCTTTCAACGCTTCACTTTAGATTGATCAATTATCTCAACTCCAAGCTCTTTTCTCCTGGCGAAAAGTCAGAAATCCAGGTAATACAGACATCTCAAGCGCACTCTGGGACTAAATGTACCATTCTCACTTTTTTTTAATTGATTAATTTCAGGATATGATTATGAGATTACCAAAGAATCTTTGCCCTCAAGCGACAATTTTGAAGAATACATAAAAACAGAGCTGCATTCTTCGGAAGAACTCCGACATACTTTTTCGCCAGACAAAACTTCAAGCTTCTTCCAGGGAGAGTGAAGTAGGCGTGTGCCAAGAAAGACGTGTTGTTTTCCATCTGCCAGATTGGAAAATTTTTAAATTTCAGTTGAAATTCCAATTGCCTCACATTCGTTTCCAGTTTCAAGTTTTACTAGGATTCGCGGCTCCGGAAGATCGGAAAGGATGGCAAGCGGAATGATGATGGAGCTATCTGCTAGAACAGCTGCTGGAGATAACCCAGTCTTATCCGATAACGGATCAAAACTACACTATAAGGGGTTGCGCCAAATGAGTGTGCAGAGAGTTGCAGGCTGTCAACAGAGAACATTTGGTCCTACAAGAACCTCAACTCAAGTAAGTAGATCATGCAACCCTTTCGCTTCCAATCATATTTTCTATGACAGAAAGCTTAAAAAGTATGACTTGGTGATTGTGAATTAGATTGTCAATCTTTTTACTCTACCATGGCTCGATTTGATGAAAGTTAAGAGCAGCGTACTTTTTCGATTCAGGTAGTTTTTCATACAACATATTTAGTAAGGCTTTCGGCTCATCTAAAAATACAATTAGTCAGTTTTCAACATTCCGTGGCTATTCTTATTTAGTTTTAAGGCTCCGTTCACTTGTAACAGCACATATTTTTGATCACTTATGGTTCATACTTTGAATGATCTTTAAGATCCGATACCTAACGAGTATTTTATGATGCAATGTAAATGCAGTTTTTTTAATATAATTTTGACAGTAGCCAGTCATCCTTCGGACAAAAAGGATGTAGTTTTATACCTAGTTGAAATACGTGAATAATAAGTGACGTTGACAATTGTAAAATAACACCTAGGTAATGGTAAAAGATTTCAATTTTATCCGATTTGTCCATGTTTGAATATTGCATGTGAGGTAGACTTGTTTAGAACTAGTATCCGCTACGTTATGTCTCATCTTCATTTTTTATGATTATCAACAGTTTCAGATCATTTAGCCTTAAGATTATTCTAATGTAGCCAAATGTTCAATAAATAGCACTAATCGCTCTTTTAAACTTTTGGCATCGGAAATTCGATTGGGTGCGGCGAGTTTGACGCTGCCTCGATGGAATTTCCGTCAAATTGATAGACCATGTACTTCGGATTGAAATCAAGCCATCCAACAGCTGGAGCTTCTCCTTCCTTTTTCTTTCCATTGTTCACTGGGTTTACATGCATCGCTTCTTCGAAAGTTGGTGGAGCTATAATTTAAATTTGGGTATTACATTTCTGAGAAATCTTCTAATATTTCACAAGGATCTTACGAAGGTCTGCTGAAAACTGACGAGGCAATAGAGGAGCTGTTGGACCAATTGATGACACATCAGGGTTCGGTGGCGCGAATGGCATAGGTTGTGTTATCATCATTGGCATTGGCTGAGTTGCCACTGGAGATACATTAGTGGCAGATTGGTACCCAGGAACGGCAGTGTTGGCCAGAGGTATAGTTCCTATTGTTATAGGGAAGTCGAGTGTCGGATCAAATGATAATCCCGTTACTCCAATCTCGAGTTGGATTGCGTAAGTAACGGTCATAAGATTACAAACCAGTGTTGTTGGAGGACAGGAAGGAATTTTCAACAACTGTTCAAATGTTGTTTCCTCGCGAGGTCCAATGCCATCGTATTTAACTGAGGCCACAACGGTTTCAGTGGATTTTTCTTTTATGCGCGGCTGTTCACATTTGAACACGTCTGTTCGAATGAGATTCGCTGTGAAACCATAAACTGATCTGCTGCTTTGATTATTAACATTATATTTAATGGCCACAGTTTGTCCAGGAACGTATCCAGCAATTGGTATTTCGGCCGCCATGAACAAGGGGTCAGAACTACAGGGGAAACAACAGAATATCTTGTTCTTTTCAACTTTAACTGGATGACAGATGTCTTGAGAATTGTCATTCAAATCCAGATGCCTCAGCACAGTGAAGGATACTGTATGTGTATTATCAAACTTCCAGGGTCTTTCCAGAGTTAGTTTGACCGAGTAACGTACGTGTCCCCATTGACCTTCAATTGAAGTAGCCAACGTGGGTGGAAGAGGGCATGAAAACGGATAAGAATGGTGCCCTGGCTGAAGTTCGAAGGCTGGACCATTTTTGGCTCCTGCTAAATATAACGTTATGTCCAAGTATTCCTCGCGGCCTGTGTAATGAGCTGTTGGTCTATTATTGTCGGTACCAGATTTTTTAGGCCAACTGACTTCGCAATATCCTTTGAAATGTACGAAAATTCCTATAATGTATCAATGAAAAAAAAAAATTATATTTATATAATTCCCTTGTTCTGGGTGAATTCTAAAAGAAAACATATAAGATCCAAAAGTACTAAGGTCAGCTAATTTTTAATGAGCAATCATTTCTCTAATAACTTATGAATTAAAAGATGGACAAAAAATTTCCTATTTTTTAATGGGTTCACTTTTTCAAGCACTGAAAAAAAACTGTCCATGCAGCATCAATCATAGTATAGCCCATGAGTCAGCAGAAAAAAATCGAAAAATCTCCAAAAGAGTCTTCACACAATTTGGTTGAAAAAAATGGAAGATGTTTTGATAAAGAAAACGAATGACCTCTCATGGAAAATTTACAGAATTTAAGTGTAAGTTTTGGTTTTTTTTAAATCACCATCCGAAAAAAAATTCAATTTTTGTAATGCATACGCTATGATATCTGTTGAGAAATGACTGTTCAAAATATCCAGAATAAGAAAAGTGAAAAATCATAAAAAAGTTTTACCTGCGACCTTTTTAACCTTTGTCAGGTTCAGCTCCACAGAGCCGGTCAAAGTCTGACCGGCGAAAAATACTCCAGAAGAATTTCCATCGAATCGGATATCATATTCCGAAGCCATGATTTTTTAAAAAAAAGGGGTGGTCTAAAATGTAAAGTAATATACTGAATTAATTCATTAGTTTTGTTATCTAAACGTTGAGGACAGATGGAGCTTTAAACAGCTGAAGGAACGAACCTCTTTCTACATTTTTTTATGAATCATTAAAAAAAATCAAACTTCCAATCCTTTTTTTCAAGTGTTGGGTGCACGCCTGCATAAATTTGATAATAAGAAATAAATTATCAAACCTCAACCCTTTGAGTTCTCCTTCAACAGAGTTGTAGGATTGATGCAGGTACTCTATAAAATAGTTGCAAGAGTTATGCCAAAGTGATTAAATCCAACCAACCCAGCAGAACAAAGGGAAACTAACTAAGGACACCTCCTTCGGACTCGATGAAGACCATGACCCTCACCAACTTGATCAAAGCTTTTGAGTAGAAATAGATTCTGCGTCTACAAAACAATCTCTTTCAAACAAATTTTCCCCATGTTTAAATACATTCCCTGACTACCTGCCCTCTAAAATCTATATTTGAAGTACATTGAATTTTAAAAAGCTTTTCAAGATACCCCAAAAAGCCTTTTTTGGTAGACGGATATTACTAAGCGTTATAGTTTCTTCTGGCGACAATCTCAATTGTTCGGCTTTGGCCCATCTATTGGCCGTGGCGAACTCCCTGCTGTTCTCAGCAGCTCGTTTTCGTCGTCCTTATGATATGTCAAGTATTTTGGATTAAACTTTTTCCAATCAACCGTACAGATCTCGGCTCCTTCTTCTGTCGGAATGTTCACTCTGGCGCCATTATTCGTTGCCTCTCGGTAGCTTGGAGGAGCTATAATTTAAATTTTTTTCTAGTTGAGGAACTAATTCAAATTTAATTATTTATCTATGTGTATGTAGATTCTTACGAAGATCTTCGGAAGACTGATGAGGCAATAATGGACCAGATGGCGTCGGTTGAGCTATCACTGCAGATGTATCGGATGAGTAATAGTACCCCGGAACGGCGGCATTGACTAGAGGTGTAGTTCCGATTGTAAGGGGAAAATTTATCGGTGGAAATTTAGACCATCCTCTGAGGTCAACTTCAATTGTGATTCTATAGGTAACGGTTATAATACTACAACTAAGGCTTGTCGGAGGTAACGGAGGTATTTTCAGGTACTGCTTAAATGTGACATTCTGGCGAGGTCCAATTCCATCGTTTTTAACTTTGGCCACCACCGTTCTAAAGCATTTTTCTTTTGGCCGCGGGTACATACTTATGAATGTATCAATTCGAATGAGTTTCGCTTTGAAAAGGTTAACTGTTTTGTTGCTTTGATTGCGGACGTCGTATTTGATGGCCACAATTTGTCCAGGGACGTATCCAGAAATCGGTATCTCGACAGTTACTGACATAGGGTTCGAACTGCAGGGCCAACAGCAATAGGCCTTGGTGTTCTCGATTTGATTAGGATGACAGATGGCTCGAATATTGCGATTCAGATTTACGTGCCTTAACACTGAGAAAGGCACTTTGTACGCATTGTCAAACTTCCAAGGCCTCTCCAGAACTAGTTTGGCCGTGTAGCGTACGAATCCCCATTTGCCTTCTATCGAAGTTACCAGGGTGTGTGGAAGTTCACGTGAAAACGGAAGGATGTGCTGTCCGGCCGGAATCTCGAAGGGTTCCCCGTGTTTCGATCCTGCCAAATATATTGTTATGTCCATGTAATCCTGGCGGCCCGTATAGCAAGCTCTTCGCAGAGTTTTGCCGGCGCCAGTTTGTTCTGTCCAAAACACTTCGGCATATCCCTTCAAGTTTAAGTACACTCCTACAATGTAGTAATTGAAAACATTGTTTAGATGTTACTTTTGATTTAAAATTTTGTACACGAAATGTAAATAAAAAGGGGAAAAATGCATACAACTTAAATTTGCACATGTAGTTGGAAAATTTCATTTTTTGATAAATAAATGTGATAAATTGGATAAGATCTCCAGGTTTGTTACAAAAAAAGTAAGAAAGAAGATTTAAGTGAAAAGTTCAATAATTTTACCTGTAACTTTTTTAACTTTTACGAGATTCAGTTCAACACATCCGCCCATAGTTTGACCGGGAAAAAATATTCCATTCGAATTCCATCGAATTTGATATCATATTTCGAACTCATTCGAGCAGTTTGGCAGTGTTGATTGTCTAAAATATAAAACAAATTTGTTATTACTCCACCGTAGGAAGAGGATTTGATCGGATTACCGTGCGTTTAGGACATGAAGAACATCTAGCTACGGGCAATCACTCACTGCCCGTTGAAAAGCATCAGCGAAGTGATGTTAGAAAAAAAATGAATAAACATCATTGAAGAGAATAGCTATTAACTATTGAAATAATGGTTAAGAATGTTTTAACCATTATTGAATTTCCGATTCGCTTGTCCACCCACTCATCAACAGTGCAGTGCAGCTATAGCCCCAGTCTAACTTTCGTAATCCGGATATCGCAGCAATCCTTGCTCGAGATCGGACATTGTTTGTTTTCTTGCTGCGTTTTTTTTGTGATTTTTGTTTCTCGTTTTAGAAAACATGAAGAAATATAAAATTGTTATTGATTCAAGTTTAGTGTCTATGTACTTTCTTTGACTTTAAAGTGGAGTTTTGAAGAAAAATGTAAATATTTTTCAAAGAAGTTATTCGCTTGGAATGAACGCCTTCGGAACAAAAGACCATCTAAAGTATGCTATTCTTCAGACGAGTTGTCGGATTGAGCTCCAGTAACCTGCTCCGGATATTCAGATAAGTGGAATTTATCATCAATTTTAACTAGTAACATTTTTGAATTTACAGCGATTAGAAAAAGAAGTAGTGACGGAAGAAAAATTTTGTCAGCCAAGTAGCAAGCAGCTAATATTCCACATGTCTTATATGATATTTGTGTTCAAGTTGAGGCACAAGAAAAAAAAAACAACGAAAGCACTCATGTTCCGCTAAACTTTTCGATGATAAACGATAAAACTGTTAATTTCCTTTTCCTAAGAAAAGATTTTGAAGTACTCTCAAGCCTCTCAGCTAAATTGATCGTTTGAAAAATCGTTTCATTTTCGCAAACTTGAATGTCCATAGAAAATAAAATTTTGATACCGATCTTGACAGGTGGTCATATCACGAAAAATGATTGATATTCGGCGAACGATGAGTACCTGTTTCCATTTAATATTAATCAACATTATTGTGTACTCATGACATAAAAGCAATTCTATTTTCGTATGATATTTACCGCTATTTCATTGTTCTAATTTGTTTAGTAAAAGAGATATTGTTTGCAATAATGTGTATGATCAAACAGTTCAAAGGAAAACTTTAAAGTTTTTTTTTTGTTTTAAACATTCTTTTCTTGAATCAAATCGCACCAAATTAGGAGCTATGGATCAGAGAGGTATAGGTGTTCAAATGATAGTTTAAAGAAAGTGTGTTAAGGTGTTAGAAATTATGAAAAAAAACTGAGTTTTGCATCCTTTCGATCCTGAAGGCCTCAAATAATATTTTGAAAAATGCTTAAAAGTTTAGTTTCGCTTGTTTTAAAAAGGATTCTTTTTTCTCATGCAGTCGGTGAATTCACTAGAAATAGAAGCCCCTTCGAAGTTTCAAAATCTAAAATATGAGTTAATCGAAAAATTGCTATGCTTAAAGTTTAAATAAAAACAAACAAGGCAACTGGGAGGAAAGTAATAATTTTCAACTTCATGGGCTTCACAACACAATGGGCTTTAATTTTTGAAGATATTTTAAAAATTTTCGTGTTACCGTTCTATCACATCACCATTTTAAATTAATTTCAAATAGATAGATTTGACAACAACAGCTAAATTGAACATTTAATAATATGAGGTCATGTTTAGCTAGGGACACATTAAAAACGATTTAATTTTTTTTACCTATTTCACATGTGTGGTATTTTTAAAATTATTAAAAAATAATTTTGGATTATTTTGTACAGTAACAAAAAACGTACGCCTTAGTACAGTTTACTATTTGTCAATAAATATATTTTAAAGACCTCTAGGATTTATCAAGAGTTTCAATAGGAAACGTAGAAGTTTTAACATATCAGGAGCTTAGGTCTCAAGTGGCTTAATCGCCTACCAAGGTGGTCTTCCATGCCACACTACCTTTTCCTCAAACAAACAGCGTGGAGATTTGTGGAGGGATGGCGTACAGCCGGCCTCTGCTAAGCATATCTCTACATGTGCTGCACTTCCCTTCCTCCTATCGACTACATGGACGTGGCCGGCGTCGTTATTGGTTCCTATGCTAAAGTGAGATTCTTAAAATTGTGCAGTGAGATTGTGGCTTGTTCCCAGCACCTTTCATTTGGTTTATTGTGCAATGTTGATTATCTCGAACTTTCTCGAGCCAATCACGGAGTGCAACCATTATGCCATTGGCCCGCGGGGGCCGCAGGTGGACCGTAGTTGATAGCAAGCTCAAACTCAAGCTCAAGATTTTTCTTTAAGTTATGGATTTAGATATTTTATTATTCATCACCACAGGCACAGGTAAAGGTCGCGGTACACCTCAGGTGAAACTAAAAATGGAAGTTTTTATTTTGTCACTAGCTCAAAAATGCGACACCGACGCATATTAGTTTTTGTAACATGGTGGAATAATTAAAACCTGAATTTTGAACCGGTCTCAGTGTTTAAAACTTCTTTAAAATGTTTTTACTTCGATTCCCCCAATATGAGAAATTTTTGCGGTGCAAATCGGGGGAACAGAAATTAAAATATTTTTAAGAGGTTTGAACACTGAGACCAGTTCAAAATTCGTATTTTGACTATTCCCCATCGGTTCCACCATATTATAAAATTGATAAGCGTGGCTATTTTGAGTTATTGACGGAATAAGATTTTTCATTTTTATTTTCACCTGAGATGTACCGCGACTTTAACACAGAAATATAAGGTTTGAAAACTTTGATCATGTTGGATCGCAGCAATCGGTGCATTTTTTTCAAATTGGATAACAACAATTACTGGATTGTTACAGTTAATCACAGTAGCATTAAAATTTGCTTGTTATTGTCATTAGTTTATCGTTGTAAGTGGATCGTAAAAAGAAATAAGTTATAAATTTTATATGAGAATGAAAACAAGTTGAAAATTTATTAATTTTTTAATTATGCACTTCGTTATTTTTGGATAGGAACTAAGTTTGCAGCCCTTCAAATTCAAAATCGAGGAAATCATCAGCTACGGAGGCAAGATGAACTGTTGAGATTCGTCTCATCGTAGCAATCTACGAGACGAACACAACACACGCATTATGAACATAAAAAGTAAAAACATAGTCATATAACCATGAGGATTATTTTGTATTAAAGTCAATTAGGTGAAATGAATCAAGTCTTTCAAAGTTCTACCAACAGTCAAAGTATCTACTTTCCACAATACAACCGGAAGTGCTCCCCAATCGGTTATGGGCCCAGCACTAGTAGGGCTGAGGAGATGAAGAGGAATCAATAATGCAAGATCATCCAGCTAGGAAAACGCAGGAAAGACAACGAGCCAAGAACCAGAGGAAGTTCTCCGAGGCAGGAACCAGAGCCAGTGGAAAAGAAAGCCACGGCCGGTCCTATTGGAAGCTCGATGAGCCAGGATCCAGATGGAGTGTGGTCGTGCTATTGATGAGGCGTCAAGCCACAAGAAAAGCGTCGAGCCGGAATCTAACAAGGTCGTCAGATCGAAGCAACTGGGAGGTCGTCGTTGAACCTGTGCCATGGGAGGCCAGAGCCATTGGGAGCGGACCGGAACCACTGGCAGGTCGTCGTGCCGCTGCCACTGCCAGTAGCCACAGGAGGACTAACAAGCGGGAAACAACGGAAGTTCGTCAAGCCATGCCATGAAAGGCGTCGATGCGCAAGAAAAGCTTTGGGCCGCAAGAAGGATATCGAGGGTAGATGTAAACTGAAAAGTTATCGGACCAGGAATCATGGAAAGTTGTCGGACTAGGAACCAACTGTAAGATCGTCGGACCGCAAGCCAATTGAAAGGTCATCAAGTCGCAGCAGGACCAAATTGAGCCTAACAAGTAAAAAAAGTTAAGAAAAGCAACTTTCTATTTTGGCTTTTCAAAATGTGTTGAGGCGTGTTGTTTAAGTAAAAATAGGCCTGCACATGAAAATCATTTTCTATTTATTTGTTGAGATTTTGCATGCTTATTTGTTCCTTCGGTTTATGACTTTAAAATAACTGTGGCGGCGCCACTATTCCGTAGTCGAAACCTATTGATAATAGAGTGTTCTTATCGCTTTCTGTTTGTTCCAATCGAAGGGAAGCCTAACTGGTGGCTGAGTGCTTTGAATTTAACCGTTTGTTTTGCAAAGGGCGGATGGCACATTTTCTTGAATTATACATTCGTAGGCTGACTAATTTCCGTATTCACTTCAAAACATTTTTTGTCATCATGATCCCTGAACGAATACAGGTAACAGGGAAACTTGAAACAAAATGGCCAATGGCAACACGTACCTGTAGTCAGTGCCTATGCGTTCCTGGTACCGAAACAACTGAAACAAAATAAGCCAGCAGATATTTCCAACGACGACGACGTTCAAGTTTTTCGGCAGCGAATCACCAAACCAATACTACGAATGGGTACGCAAACCAAATATAAAAAAGAAGCATTAAAGCAGGGTTGTGCCATGTTTAGATCGCGAATGAACGGACGGAACTCAGCAAGACGGAATGGAAGTTTGTTTTTGCTAAATCGAGCCATGGGAGCCAAACAGAAATGAGCAAAGCCCTGATGATTATCGGGATGGAATGACATGCTTCTCGGTTCGATAAATTGGTATAATAAGTTTAAAAAAAAATCATTCATCCATTTATATAGTAAACTGTTTTTAATGATTGTTAAAATACAACACATTCAAAACCAACTTTTCCAACCCTGACTCTCAGCTACCAAAAATGAAGAGTGACGAGGTTTTTTTATTGTCTCTTTGACCTCGAGCTTGAGTTCAGTTTTTTCTTCGATACACGTGCCGCACGCAAATATTCGCATTGCTGGCACTGGTTTTGACTGGTTTTCGAATTCGTAATTAAAATCCGGAATCGCAGTTTACAGTTACTTAAAACCGAGGGATAAAGAACGCTGATAAAAGTTTGTTAAAATTTACAAAGGCTAGTAGAATTATTTGTTTCGCTTTTAATTGATTTTTTTTCTCTCTTTTTTCAGGTTATGAATATGTTTCAAGATGTGTTCGAAGGTTGTTTCAAAGAAGTTTTAAAAGAGTATTTCAAAGAAAATATTGAAAAGTTTTTATTGGCTTTGATAGAAGCTGTACTGCCAAATTCGTCAAAGTTCCATGTTTTAAAATTCCACGTAACAAAATTCTGTGAAGAAACAGGAACCTTACCTAACTGAAGAAATTCCTTTAAAGCACCGCGTTACAGCTGAAAAATAGTCGAAGACATGTCACAAGTTTTGGAAGGAACCACAGACATTTTCTTCTGCGCTCCGCACGATCCAAACTACACTAGGTGGCAGCAGCGTATCCCCCATTAAAACGAACAGTCGTTATCTCGCGAAGTACGAGGGTGCCGGCTTTGGTGTGTTAATATTTATCTTGCTTATGTGAACATACTAAATGGTAACCGGCTCATTCCAATTTTGTTGATCCTGAACCGAAAAAAAAACCACAAACCAAGATGTGGGTTCGGATGCAAAATTGTCTTATTACAACTACTCGCGCGCTCTTGGTGAAGAATTTTAATTGATTTTGTCAGTTTGCAATTTGCGAATTTGCGAAAACCTACAGCATAAGCTCGATTTCAAATTCATGAATCATATTCAAGACTCAGAGTACGGAATCAGAACTAAATTTGCTAGCATTATTAAGAGCTGAATTTGATAATCGATGGTATGACAATATTGAAAAACTCACCACAACTAGTTCTTTGCGAATTACTCGTTGAAGAAATGCATATATCAGAAGAGAAATTTAACTGAATTTTCGGTTGCACATACATTGAAGTGCGTATTACGGCTTTCCAAAAAGTAGGACGCACGTGCCGCTGTGGTCGGGGACCGAGTATTCGCAAAAGGAAAGAAGAAGCGACGACGGCCCAGCTTGGCGCCTTTCTAGTCATAAACCGCCAGTCAGACATAGGAAGAACTTCTTCCTTACTTTTCCATAGTTTTGGCAGGAAATAAATTAAGAATAGGCTTTTGATTTCCACAATTGCAACCCTTGAACTTGGTGTTAAGTCTTTGAGCTTTGTGAACAGCATAATAGGGGCACATGCATAGGAAGTTACTCTTAATAACTAACATAAGCAAAATTTGATATTTTGTATCACTAACCTGTCAGCCTATTCAGAACGATGATAACAATGATGATGTTCGGTGAATAATTTTTACACAAAAACTCAAGCGACTTACAATTATTGGGATTTATTTGACCAGGAGAGATTCGAAATAGGTAGTAGCGATTTACAATCACTTTTCGCTCATGGAATGTTTTTTTGGCGATCACCGCAGCCGATGATTGTGGTCTATCTTCGAGCGAATCCGATTACTGAATGAATCATCCAGACTATACTACACAGCAAGCACAAGTAACCAAGCCCAAACGATTCTTGAGGGAGTGTTTGTGACCACCGAAACCAAAACAGTTTTCTCTTCTCGTGGATGGGATCTATCCCACCAAAACATTATACCTCCTATCGAAAAAAAAATGTTCACGCGCCCATCATGTTGTTAACTTGCTTGCTGTTTGTGTGGCGGGGAATGAGATTTCATAAATACTAAGTCACTACACTAGCCACGCAGAATTGTATTTTATTGAAGTCACACAATCCCCAGCGTATGTATGATGAGCTTAGCGCAACTGTTTGTGGTAGCATATTTTTTTCGGCACAGGAATGCATGAAAATCTATGGTTAGGGTTTGATAGGGCCAATTTTTGAGGGGGAGGGGGGTAATCCCCCTAACAGCCAGGGTTGTGATTTTCGAAATTGTACACCGGGTAACGTGGAGCAAATGGTTTGCTGGGCGTATTGGTGTTTGTGGATTCTGGTTGCTGTTCGGCATCCTGCTGCTGTTGCTGCTCCTCCTGATCACTCGATTGTTGCGAATCTTCGGCCGAAACAACGCTCATTGCCTCCTCGTACGTTGGGGGTGCTGTGAGAAAATAAATGATGAAGACAATAAAATTTGTTTGTGAGCTGCATAATTTTTCAAGTGAAAAATACTCTTAAATTGAACAGCATTATAACGTGAATGCTGGTTACATTTGAACGCCAATATTTTCTAAATTTTTGATGTAGAATTTTGCCTAACGGCAATATTATTCGACGAGCAGTTTTGCTATAAAAGACATCATTTCCAAGGACCTTTTTGAATCACCTAATTTGATATAAATTAGACCTACGATGGCCAAAGATTGCAAGTACATTAGAGTAGCAGGAATCACTTCCATCTGTACCGTTGAGCCGTCAACACGTACGCCGGAGCATCGTATCGTTGCTGTGTACCTGCAGGAACATTTTACATTATTTATTTTTTCCTTACCTGTATTTCAATCAGCACTTTTCAGTGCTAAAATTATTTTCATTTTCTTTTATTCATATTTTCTCTTTTCTTTCCAGCATGGGGAAGTCTTCGGCCGGCTCAAGGGCCGGAAGAAAACGGATTGCTGAACCTAATCCAGGGCCATCTGCCAAAAAAGTTGAAATTTCCAATTCATTCGATGTCCTTCATAACATCGGTGATGAGGAAATATTCATATTTAATTCTGATAAGAGTACTAAGAAACCTTCTTCTTCTTCTTATACTCTTAAAAACGAAAAGATTCCACCAATAACGGTCACGATTCCCGACTTCAATGCCTTTCGAAAAGAAATCGTCACTTCCGTCAAGGATGTGAAGATTTCTTTTCAGATCGGTCGAAGGGGAACTGCTCGTATATTGGCGGAATCTTTTAATGATTTTCAAAAGGTTTTAAATTATTTGAATAATAAAAAACACCAATTTTTTACGTACGACACTAGAAGTGATCGTCCATTTAAAGTTGTACTTCGTGGTCTCACTGGCGATCAGACACCGGATGAGATCACAGTTGAATTAAATTCTTTGTTAGGTTTTTCTCCAATTCAAGTAATTCAAATGAGGAAAAGAACCAACACGAATAATATCAGTAGTGTTGGTTTTGCTCCTGAACTTTATTTGATCCATTTTAAAAAGGATCAGGTTAATAATTTGCAAATTCTTGAAAAGGCTCGTCTTATGTTTCATTGTCGAGTCAAATTCGAACCTTTTCGTAAATCTTCTACCAATTTTCTTCAAAATATTACGCAATGTCGTCGTTGTCAAGCTTTTTGTCATGGCACTAAAAATTGTAGAATGAATGCCAGATGCATGTTTTGCGGCTCATTCGATCATGAAAAATCTAAATGCCTTTTTGGTGGTGATAAGCCAAAAACAGAATTTTTTAAGTGTGCAAATTGCGCAGGTAATCATTCCTCGAATTCGCTAGGCTGTCCCATCAGGGCAAAAATTATTGCTTCTAGGAAAAATCCCAAAGTTTCCAGAAAAGTTTCTTCTCCTCCTTCCTCTTTTTCGTCTTCACACGTCGGGCCGGCAAACAACCTGCCTGTTCGCATTCAGCCTCGGTCTACATTGGAATCACGGCTGGGTAATACCCGAAGTGATTTTAATGTTACCTGGGCTGATTCTGCGCCCCAGACTCGTTGTTTATCGTTCTCAGAGGTGGTTGAAAATGGGTTGCCCTCTTCAGGTTTAACTAATAAAAATGGGAAAAAACCAAGTCTCAACGTTCATGCGAAGGCTTGGGAAAATCCCCGAAATTCAAATACTTTTTCTTCTCCTTCCTCTTCTGATTCTAACAATTTTGTTGATTTGGGTGAGATTACTGAGGAAAAATTAAAATTTTTGCATCAAAATTTAATGGAAATGATGCAACTTATGTTGAAAGCAAATTCAATGTTTGAAGCTTTCCAAACTTCTTTTAATTATGCTAACAAAATTATTATGACTTTACGATTCCCTCATGGATCCAAATAGATGTTTAAATATTATGAATTGGAACGCTAGATCTTTGCTGGCTAACCAAGACGAGTTCTTTTTATTTTTGAAAACTCAAAACATACATATTGCTGCCATCACTGAAACTTTTTTAAAGCCAGACAATAACTTGAAAAGCAATGCTTTCTTTAAAATTTTACGAAATGATCGACTTGATCGACAAGGTGGGGGTGTAGCTATTGTCATCAATAGTCGTCTCAAATTTAGACTTCTTCCTTCTTTCAATACAAAAGTCTTAGAAACAATTGGAATTGAATTAGAAACTTCTATGGGGAAAATTATAATTGTTGCCGCATATTTGCCTTTTCAATGTAGCGGTGAACAGAAAAATTTTTTGAAGGGAGATTTACAAAAACTCACCAGAAATAAATCTAAATTTTTTATTATTGGTGACTTTAATGCAAAACACCGATCTTGGAATAATATTTCATCAAATTCAAATGGGAATATTTTGTTTAATGACTGCTCTGCAGGTTATTATACTGTTGAATATCCTAATGGGCATACTTGTTTTTCTTCAATTAGAAACCCCTCCACAATTGATTTGGTTCTAACGGATTTAGGCGAGCATTGTAGTCAATTAGTTACTCATGCGGACCTCGATTCAGACCACCTTCCAGTAACATTTTCTTTATCCCAAAGTCCCATTGAAAACCCTTTAAAATCAACTTTTAATTTTCAAAAGGCTAACTGGGAGCGATATATGAATTTTATTGAACGTAATTTAGATGTAAACGTTCCACTGAATTCAATAGAAGATATTGATTTGGCTGTAGAAAATTTGACAATTGCAATAGTCAATGCTAAAGCCGCTTCAATACCTAAAGTTAAACATAAATTCAATCAACCTTTAATTGATGATGATCTTCAGTTTTTGATACGACTGAAAAACATTCGTCGACGCCAATATCAACGTACTAGAGATCCTTATTTGAAATTAATTTATTGCGACCTTCAAAAAGAGATCAAACGTCGTTTAAATTTCATTCGTAATGAAAATTTTGCTAAAGCAGTAGAGGACATAAAACCCTACTCAAAGCCATTTTGGAAATTAACTAAAATTTTGAAAAAGCCCCAGAAGCCAATTCCTACTTTGAAAGATGGGGATAAACTTCTTTTAACTAATTCAGAAAAGGCTCAAAAATTAGCCCAACAATTTGAGTCTGCTCATGATTTTAATTTAAACGTTGTAAGTCCAATTGATGCTCAAATTTCCCTAGAATTTGATGATATTCTTTCTAAGCAAAATGTGTTTGAAAGTTCTTGTGAGACAAATATTGATGAACTTAAATTGATTTTCAAAAAATTTAAAAATATGAAAGCTCCAGGGGAAGATGGGATTTTCTATATTCTTCTTAAAAAGTTGCCTGAAAGCACTTTAAATTTTTTAGTTAAAATTTTCAACAAATGTTTTCACTTGGCCTATTTTCCCAATAAATGGAAAAATGCCAAAGTAACTCCAATTTTGAAACCTGGAAAAAGTGCTTCAGAGCCTTCAAGTTATCGACCAATTAGTTTGCTCCCTTCTTTAAGTAAACTATTTGAGAGAGTTATTTTGAATAGAATGATGATTCACATTAATCAGAATTCCATTTTCCCTGATGAACAATTTGGTTTTCGTCATGGACATTCTACTACACATCAACTTTTGAGTGTAACTAATATGATTAACGCTAGCAAATCTGAAGGTTATTCAACTGGTGTTGCTCTTCTTGATATTGAA